>NC_091742.1:70198426-70435926 GCF_043380555.1 Nothobranchius furzeri
ATCAGCCCAGTCCACCAGGTATTGCCATCCCCTGCCACGGCGACGGGCATCCAGCAGGCGGCGCACAGCATAAACACCATCACCGCACACCCCACGAGGCGGTGAAGCGGGCACAGGGGGGGGGGGGGGGAGCGAGAGGAGAGGTCCTGACCGGTCTCAGCTGGGAAACGTGGAAGACTGGGTGAACCTTGAGAGACCGGGGCAGGCGGATGCGGTAAGCCACGGGGTTAATGACCCTTTCCACGGGGTAAGGACCCAGAAACCGTGGGCTGAGTTTCTTGGAGCCGGCGGGCAAACGCATGTTACGAGTAGACACCCACACATTATCGCCCGGCTGAAAGGTCGGACCAGGCCGGTGGCGGCGCTTATGCTGGCGTGAGTACTCCGTGTTAGCTCGTGTGATGGCAGCCCGAGCACGGATCCAAGCGAGACGGCAACGTCGAACTAGGAGCTGGGCCGCAGGAACCTCCGTCTCCGGTTCCTGGTGAGGGAACAGAGGGGGCTGGTAACCATTACACAGCTCGAACGGGGAAAGACCAGTAGCCGAGGAGACGTGGAGGTTATGGGACATCTCCGCCCACAAGAGATGCTTTGGCCATGTGGTTGGTTGGGAAGAGGCAAAGCAGCGCAGGTACCGCCCGAGCTGCTGGTTGGCGCGTTCAGTCTGTCCATTGGTCTGGGGATGGTAGCCAGACGAGAGGCTGCTACTGGCACCAACCAGCCGGCAGAAGGCTTTCCAGAACCTGGACATGAATTGGGGCCCTCTATCCGAGACAATGTCCTGAGGGAACCCATGGAGACGGACCACCTGCTCCAGAAGGACTTCGGCCGTCTGCTTAGCGGTGGGCAGGTCGGAAAGAGCCACCAGGTGGACCGCCTTGGAAAACCTGTCCACGATGGTCAGGACGGTGTCGAGCTAGTTGACAGGAGGCAACCCCGTGACGAAGTCCAGGCCTATGTGGGACCAGGGTCTGTGGGGAACAGGAAGAGGGTGGAGGTCGCCAGCCGGGGGTTGGTTCGGAGTCTTGGAATGGGCGCAGGTGGAACATGCAGCCACGTATTCATGGACATCCTTAGCCATGGAGGGCCACCACAGGGCCCGACGTAGGAACTGGGGGGTGCGGGTCTCCCCCTGGTGGCCAGCCAAACGGGAAGCATGTCCCCATGCTAGGGCCTCAGACCGGCAGGTGGATGGCACATACAGTCGGTTGGAGGGTGTGTCAGCAGGTGCGGGCTCGGTGGGAAGAGCAGCTTGGATGGCGTCCTCCACTGGCCAGTGAAGGGCTGCAACGAACCTCTGGGCAGGTAAAATAGGCGGTGGTTCCTTGACGGGTGCAGATTGGGCGTGATGGCGGGAAAGGGCGTCCGCCTTCAGATTCTTAGAACCAGGGCGATAAGCCAGATGAAAGTGGTAGGATTCGAAAAACAGAGCCCACCGGGCTTGACGGGGGTTGAGTTGGCGAGCATTCTGGATATGAATTAGGTTTTGGTGGTCTGTCCATATGGTAAACGGGTCCTGGGCACCCAATAGCCACTGCCTCCACTCCTCCAGCGCCCATTTAATAGCCAGGAGCTCCCTGTCCCCCACCCCGTAATTCCTCTGGGTGGGTGTGAATTTCCTGGAGAAATAGGCACAGGGGTGGAGTTTGGAGTCTGGACCGCGTTGAGATAGGACCGCCCCTGCACCCACCTCGGACGCATCCACTTCCACGATGAATGGCTTTGTTGTGTCCGGATGAACGAGGAGGGGAGCGGTCGTGAATCGGTGCACCAGGGTGCGGAATGCCTGTGTGGCCTCAGGAGTGAAACGGAAAGGGTGAGTCTGGTTGGATGACTTGGTTAAGGCAGTGAGGGGCGCGGCGATGGAACTGAAACCGCGAATAAAGCGGCGGTAGAAGTTTGCGAATCCGAGGAAGCTCTGGAGCTGTTTTAGGGAAGTGGGTTGCGGCCATTGGGCGACAGCCTGGACCTTCTGGGGGTCCATTGAAAATCCTCTTGACGACACGACGAAACCCAGGAAGGAGATGGTCTCCTGATGGAAGGCACATTTCTCCAGTTTACAGTAGAGACCGTTCTCCAGCAGCCGGGAAAGAACGGCTCGCACGTGTGTGATGTGTTCGTCCAGGGTTCGGGAGTAGATCAGGATGTCGTCAAGGTAAACGAACACCCACCGGCCCAGCATGTCCCTCAGGACGTCAGTGATTAGCCGTTGGAAAACCGCAGGACTGTTACACAAGCCAAAGGGCATGACCAGGTACTCCCAGTGGCCTGTCGGGGTGATGAAGGCGGTTTTCCACTCCTCGCCTTGTTTTATCCTGACCAAGTTGTAGGCGCTGCGCAGGTCCAACTTGGTGAATATGGCGGATTGGGACACTACATCCAGGGCGGTGGACATCAAGGGCAGAGGGTGACGGTCGCGGACCGTGATCTTATTCAGACCCCTATAGTCGATGCAGGGTCGAAGGCCCCCCTCCTTCTTTTTTACGAAGAAGAACCCCGCCGCTCTAGGCGAGGTGGAGGGTCGGATAAACCCCTGTTGGAGAGCCTCCGTTATGTACGCCTCCATGGCCTGGGTCTCAGCCGGGGATAAGGAGTACAGGCGACCCCGGGGTGGAACTGTGCCAGGCTGGAGCTTTATTTCCAGGTCATATGGTCGGTGAGGAGGCAGGGTGGTGGTAGGTGTCTTTGAGAAGACCCGGGCCAGGTCATGGTAGCAGGAGGGGATCTGAGAGACATCGACATCTGGGGTTTCAGGTTCAGAGTCAGGTTGAGAAGGTACATGGGAATGACAAGCCGCTCCCCAGGTGAGCACCCGCCCAGTTGACCAGGAGATCTGGGGGTTATGACGTAAGAACCAGGAGTGACCCAGGATCAGTGGAGATAAAGGGGCTGTGATAATCAGGAACCGGAGGGTCTCAGAATGGGGAGATACGTCCATACGGAGGTCCACCGTCTCCTGGTGGATGGGATAGGGCTGGAGAGGAGTACCATCCACGGAGGTAACGGGAATGGTTCGGTGGAGAGCGGACAGGTGAATGTGTAGGCGGGCCGCCAGATCCTTATCCATGAAACAGTCCGCTGCTCCAGAATCCAAAAGCGCCTCCAGCTCAACGGGCCCCTGGGTGAGATGAAGTGTCACTGGGAGCATGGTGCGGGTCGAGGGGGTTCCGGCCGACCCAAGTAGGACCCCTCTGCTGCTGCCTACTTGGAGACGGCGTTTCCCGGCCGGGAAGGACAAGAGAAGCGCCGATGGCCCGGTGCGCCGCAATAGGCGCATAGCCCCTCCTTATAGCGCCTCTCCCTCTCCTCTGGGTTTAAGTGTCCCAGCTGCATGGGCTCATCAGTGAGTGGGCTGGCTGAGCGGGACCGATCGTTGGTTGCGGCTGCCGCGGGCTCAGCAGGTCGGCGCGTAAAAAGGCGCAAATCCATTTGGAGAGCGAGGTCGGCTGCCTCGTCCAGGGTTCCGGGGGTCTCCCGTCCGATCATCCCGTCTCTGATGCGGGAGGAGAGCCCTTCCAGGTAGATCGCCTTTAGCGCGTCGTCTCCCCATCTCAGCTTGGCCGCCTTGGTCCGGAACCGAGACGTGTACTGCGCTACCGTCTGGTTTCCTTGCCGGAGCTGGAGGAGTTGCGTCTCCGTTGACGTCTCGCCACTGAGGGGAACGAAAACCCTCCTGAGTTCGTTCACGAACATATCATAGTCATTGCAGACTTCCGATTTCTTATTGTACATGGCGGCTGCCCACTCCTGAGCTCGGCCGGTGAGGAGGGAGACCAGCATCGCCACCCGGGAGCGGGGTGTGGCATATCGGTGTGGCTGACATTCGAACGTCATGGCTAACGTGGCTAACAGTCCTTCAGGTGAGCCATGCGTTCCATCCCATTTCTCCGGGAGGCTGAATATAGGTTGGTCTCGGTCTCTGGAGGTCTGCTGCTGCTGCGCAGCAGAGAGCTGGAGAACCATCGTGGCGATGGAATCCACCTTGGCGGCCAGGCGTTCCACCGTGACTTCCATCCGGTTGACCTGAGCACGCAGGTTATCAAACTCCGCTGGGTTAACTGTGGACTCAGTCATCCTGTAACGGGGTGACTCGAGCTGGGCAAGAGTTTGGATGTGGCGTGGCTTTTAACCCAAGCGCGGAGTGACTGACGCCGGGTTGAATGGACACGCTGTTTAATCTGGGAGCCGGGTACGCAGCTGTATTGTGACACAGCTGAACACGGCGACTCCTGGTCTGAAGCTGATCTGTACGAACAGGCAGGATTCGGAGATCGGGCTGGTCTGATCTGAACAGGCTTCGTGATCTGAGCTGATCTGGTTAGGACTCTAGGTTAAGTTCGGTGAGAACGATGACTGAGTGAGCCGGCGTTGTGCGGCACTTCCTTATATAGGTTTGGCGGGTGACGTGAAACGGAAAACCTGGCGCTAGGGATGTTGGGTAATGGAGTCTGAGCGGCTCTGCGGTGCCTCCCTAGAGGAGGTTGACGGCTGAGCGGGAGGTTGTGTGACATTTTTAACTAAATCTGTACATAACAGCTTGAATATGTTGGAACTTTGCCATGCAGCTGTTTAGCTGAAATCATCTGGCATATTTCTATTAGTGGGAAACCTGGCATTGCATGCTGTTCACCAGTTTGCTGTAATCTGGGGTGTAACTTGATACTGCAACTCTGACTGAGTCGTGTAGATGAGCATCAGTAAGGCGTGTTCTGTGTTTGCTCTTTATGAAGTTTATGTCAGAAAAGGCTGACTCACAGAGTTAAGTTGAACCAAACATGCAGGCAACCTTCATAGCTGCTGTGCACACACCTTTGTACTTCTCTGTATCCACAAGGCACCAAAAGTTTGGTTCACTTTGATGGGCTTTGAGATGGAGGTCGTTTTGCAGTGTTATAATTTCTATCTCCACCTCCCCAGCATTCAAGCTGAATGTTGCACTTAGCTGCTCAGCAATGCATGCAATTTCTACTTGCACAAAAGGATTGGAGATGAATGACACACATGGCTCAAGTTGATCAAAGTCACGAAACCTTTGTCAAACTCTTGTCCAAGTCTGTTAATGACTTCAGAGTATTTGTCCACAACTTTGTCAAAAGTCTCAGATGCAGAAGCATGGTCATTCAGCACTGACTGCACAGAAGGAAAGTGCAGCAACCTTTTTTTCTGTAAATGCACAGAGAAAATGTTCGTCTTGGCTTTGAATGCATTTACAGCACTTATCATGTCAGCAACAGTTTTACCTTTGCCTTGCAGCTCACAGTTCAAATGGTTAAGTTTCCCAGTGATGTCCGTTAAAAATGCAAGGTCAAGAATCCATTCAGTGTCCTCCAGCAACGAGATGTCTTCACCTTTGGATTGCATGAACTTCTTGATTTCACACAAAAGTGAAAAAAAAAAACGTTGCAAAACCCGTCCCCTGCTGAGCCATCTGATTTCTGTGTGTAGTTAACAGGTCGCCATATTCCGCTGACAGCTCCTCCAACAGCACTTTGAATATCCTGTGCTGTTTGGCTTTGGAGCGGATGCTATTTATGATCTTCACAACAGGAGTCATCACATGCTCAAATCCGGTCACTTTTGAACATATCGCCTGCTGATGAATGATGCAGTGGTAATGTAGAAATGTTGGGAAGTCTGTGTCACCTTTGCAGTGCGCGATGAAACCTGCTTGCCGGCCAATCATGGCAGGAGCCCCGTCTGTAGTCATGGACACCAGCTTTTCTAGTGGTACTTTTTTTTCCACAAGAAAACAACTGCGTTGTAGATATCAACTCCCCTTGTAGTTGTCTGGAGGGGCAGTAATGTCAGAAGTTCCTCTTTTGTGGAGAAGTCATCAAAAACCATACGAATAAAGACCATCAGCTGTGCTGAACTGCTGCAGTTCACAGACTCATCACACTGGATGCTAAACCACTTGCATGTTGCCAAATCCTGCTCCAGCTGCTCTGTTAAGTTGTCTGACATAGCCGTCACTAGGGTTGTCACGGTATGAAAATTTAACCTCACGGTTATTGTGACCAAAATTATCACGGTTTTCGGTATTATCGCGGTATTTTTTAAACAGTGTTGCATATGTTCAGAAAGCATTGATAGTCCTGTTCTACACAAACTGAAATAGTTTTGAAAAGGTTTAACAGTGTTTATTAAACCTAAAATAACACAAAGCCTTAGCAAAAGTGCAACTTTTCACAAGTAAAGGAACAAATAGCTTCTTTTTCTGGAACATGTTACAGTAGTCAGTGCAGGTTTAAATTATACAAATCCAAACATTCAAAACATAAACAATATGTAAACAAATCAAAGAAACACCACTTGTTTTCTCATATACTTGTTTTCTTCATTATCAAAATGAAAATCTAAAACTCCAGTCCACACTTGACTTGAGCACTGTACAAGTCAACCTTAAAAATATGTATTTAAAATAAATAGCCACTTTAAACAAATTACTAAAATAACTACTACACTATGTAATCAAATCCAAATGTTCAAGTATAAATGGCATTGAATAAGTAAACAAATCAATGACAAGGAACTAATTGTATATTTCTCTTCATCATCAACAAATAAGATGCTTCATCCAGCAACAGGGTGTCCGTGACACGGTTTAAATGCTGGCAGAGGACGCTGCGGCTGCAGTATATAGTGACTCATTGCGTTCTCCCTCAACCAAAAGTCCTCACGTCATGCATTTAAGCTAAAATGCTAATGTTAACTTACCTTGCACCGGCTGTAGAGACATGGGTGATGGTCACTCAGATGTGCCATTAGATTCGAAGTGTTGCTGCCTTTTGCAGACACTTGTTTCCTGCACGTTCTGCAAACGGGATAGCAGTCTTCTATTAACTGTCCCTCAGCATTTTTCAGAAATCCAAAATATGCCCATACTTCCGATTTAGTCTTCTCTGAGGGCTGATGGATGTCCTGGGCGCTGCCGTCTCCTCCTTTGGCCATTATTTCAGCTTCAAAGTTTTGATGCCGTTGCAAACTAAAAAGTGCGTGTGCGCGCCGCGGGAACTTCAGCAGAAGCGACGGTGGCTGGTAAGGGTCACCGCGCCGAAACCACGGCCACGGTAAACCCACCGAGATAATTTAGTTTTTTAAAAACTGGACGGTTATTTTTTATTGTCAACTTTTTTTACCGGGGTTTACCGCTATACCGGTTACCGTGACAACCCTAGCCGTCACTCTTCTTACCGTTGTACTTGCGCCCAGTTGGATGTTGGAGAGAGTGGAGATGACATCGGTTCCATTCTTCTCATCTTTAAATACAGTCTTTGCGATTATCATCATTGCTTCTTTGAAAACTTCTCCATCTGAAAATGTCTTCTTGTTCTTAAAAAATGTGTGGCTCTAAATGACGCTTCTGTCGTTTTTTGTGACTTTTCCACTGGCTTCTTGAATAAAGACTGCTGTTTGCCCAAAGCTGCCTTTAACTCACGTGCTTTTTCTGTCCGTAGTGCGCTGCTAGGTGGGTAGCTAGCATTGTAGCTTTTATGACAAGTACTGAAGTGTCTCTCCACGTTGTGCCGCTTTGCTGTCGCCACAGTCATACCACAAATGAGACACACACATTTTTCTCTCACAAGTGTAAAAAAGAACTCCTCCTCCTAGTCACTATGAAAATTATATGTTTTCTTTCGTTTTTCAGCCATTTTCGGTTGGTATCCAGCTCCTCATTGGAACAGCACCCGCCCGCTAGCTTAACGCTGAATCGAACTAGTAGGTCAAAGAAAGTTCATGTTTACATCTTCTTCTACGGTTTTCAACGGCAGCTTGCAGCCTGTGTGATTGCAATTCTGCCACATTTACGTACAGTAAAGTACTATTTATATGTTGATGGTAAAATATAAAAACATACAAAATATAAAATATTTTTGTTCTTAAAAATTATTCGTTAATAGTTTCATTTTCAAATAAGCAGTGATGCAACTGTGACTCAAAAAGAAAAGCAACACAATAAAAAAAAGGAGATATCAAGTCAAGTTCAGTGGTGACTAGTGCTATTTTTAGAACATAGCCTGCGGGCACCCCGTGGTTACCCCGAGAGCACCTTGGTGCCCGCGGGTGACCACGTTGGTGACCCCTGGTCTAAAGTGTCCTTAGGTGTGTGTGTGTGTGTGTGTGTGTGTGTGTGTGTGTGTGTGTGTGTGTGTGTGTGTGTGTGTGTGTGTGTGTGTGTGTGTGTGTGTGTGTGTGTGTGTGTGTGTGCATGATTGTTTGTCCTGTGTGTTTCTGTGTTGCCCTGTGATGGACTGGCTCTCTGCCCAGGGTGTACCTCGCCTGATTGCCCATTGACCGCTGGAGATAGGCACCAGCCCCCCCGCGACCCTACGTGGACAAAGCAGGTTCAGACACTGTATGGATGGATGGATTGATAAATGGTCAGTATTCTATATAGCACCTTCTAGAGCCCTGCAACCCCCCAAGGCACTTTACCTGACTCATCTGATGGTAGACCTGCGGAGGCTGCTATGGACTGTGGTAGACTGACCTTTAGAACAAAATCTTTTTGCTACTGCTACGGTGTGTCCAGATTTCTAGGCAAACCCTCTGCGAAATCACTCTTAAATGCACATTATTATTGGTGGTGAAAAGACCCACAATCAAGCATGGAAGAATGTGGTTTTAGGATCAAAACATGACTTTAACAATCAAATAGGAGACGGGCGTCCGAAGAGCAAAACTAAATCATAGGTGGCAACATGCAAAGTGAACAGAAAATCTGACAAATGACTTAGGACATCAAGCTATAGGTTAAATAATGGGATGGACTCTTGAGCACATTATGAAGCATTTTTTTTATATGTCAAAAGAAAGTTGTAATTGTGTTATGTCATTGCAATGAAATGAACAATGCTTGTGTTCTGATGTCTGGTGGTTTTGATGTGCACCACGACAAGAACTTAAAGGCATCTTTAGACAATTGAGACTGGTCTGATCCAGAAAGTTCAATTTATTTTGCTAATAATCTAGCTTTTGTCCAAACACAGAACTACTTTATTGGACGTGGATCTACAAGAAACTTAAAGTTATAGTTAGTATCACAAAATGAGCAAAAATATTTTATGACAGCAATGTCAGCGTTTTGCCTGTGAATTACCTCGAAAATTAGCTTTTACTGCATGATCATGATAAAAGGATCATTAGTTTTATTTTTGGTCGTCAATTATGCATGTTGCATGTGATTCAACAAAAATAATGAATCATCCTCGAAAATGACAGAATACAACAAAAGGCTACATGAGAAAGAACATTAGAAATGGCTTCCACAGTTATAAACCATAAACATGAGAGCAAACTCAGATCAATGAGATTCCATTAACATCCTATCTCATTTCCCAGAGCTGAATTGGAAATTGGTTAGAGATGGATTGTGTCATTACCAATTCCAGCAGATCCACGGGACCCATACATGAGACTGTGTGTGTGTGTGTGTGTGTGTGTGTGTGTGTGTGTGTGTGTGTGTGTGTTTCTGTACTATCTACACCCGCTGCCAATGAATAGGTTTTATCGACAAGCAAGGAAGGTGAGCGAGAGTTCATGCGTTGCCGTCATAGTTTTTGAAATGCCAGCCTTGAGATGCTGAGATTTTCAAGCCTCCCAAGCCAAACACTTTCTGACAACTTTGTACGGCACGCTTAAAATTGGTTTTTGATGATTATTGGACTTCCATTTTGAAGATAAACATTACAGTTTAAATGTCTGCTGTTTAATCTAGGAATGTTTGCCATCAAATTCACCCCAGGCATAGTCAATTATTGAACAAAAATAAATAAATCCTCCTGCTTCAGATTGTACACACAATTCCCCAATTGAAAGAAGAATATATTGTGAGACTTTTGATTCATTCAGTCTGATTTGTAGACAGAGTGATTCACTGTAGACTCCATACACCTTCTCAGTGGCCTAGTGGTAGTGTTCACCCTGAGACGGGAGATTGGGGTTTACCACCCTCTCCTTATTCTGCTCTACTTATTCTGCCTTTCCACTGATTTCCCTCTTTCCTATTAATTTTCTTTCTCCCTTTCCTTAAATCATTATTTTTTATCACAATTTTAATTTATTTTTCTTTCATTTTAAACGTATTTAATTATTCTTTTTAAATCCTTTTATACTTTAAAGGTAAAAATCACGTGGCACTTCACAAAAATTTTTTTTAGAGGTGCTATATAAAAGTTATAAAACCAATAATAACTTTCATTAAATCAGTCTAGCGGGTCATGAAATTTCTAACATTCCTGCACATGCTAATTTGTATAAATACTTGTCTTTTGCCTTTCAGAGGTTGTCAGTTATAAACATGTGAAATTTGATAGTCATTTGCTTTATGTTTGGTCAGCTCCAGGTGGTACATGTAGAGGGCTAAGAAGCCAGAAAGGTCCTCAGATCCTTCTCTGCCACTAGCAGCTTGTGTGGTTCTGCAGCTGATAAACTGCATTCAGCTGCAAAAGGAGAAATGCTGTCATTGCCTGTCTTTAAATCATTTTCTCTGGCCAGCGTGCTAATTGCAAATGAAACATATCGACTCAAAATGGGTAGCAAAATGCGACATGAGCTGTCACCTGCAGTGAAAGCTGACAGGCTGTGAGCACTATAGTCAGCAAAAGTAATGACAGCTGGCAAGACAACAATAACACTGTACACATGCCGAGCCAAGAAAGGGCGGCTGCATCTCTCAGTGCTGTGCATCCAGTGTCATCAGCACAAACACAAGAAAAACGCCCAATCACACATTCACATCACCATGTACGCATAGATAAATTGTAAGTGAACAAACATGCAGTCTTTTATTTATGTTACCATACTGCTGCACCAAAAAATTAAAATGCGAGAAACATGAAAGCTGTGAAAATCCAGGTAGATACAGTAATCTCCAACTGATATTGCGAATCGCTGTTTGATACTTTCTCCCAAGCTGATTGATTAACCTAAAAAAAATTGATAATCTTGCAGTAAATCAACATAGAAATCTCCAAAATTAGCAGAAAATGAGTCGGTAAATAAAACAGCAGTATTTTCACGAGGCTGCAATGCTAGTTGGAAAATACAAGTTGCAAAATAATCTTCTGTTGGATTCCATGAAAGAGGTACTTGCAACACTAGCATTTGTTGAAGTAATAAAAAAAATGCAACACTGGCAAGACATTTGTGCCAGAAATTTTTAAAAGGTTAACTGAGAAACCATTTTTTACTTTAAAAAAAAGGTCAATCATTCTGAGATTTTCATGCAGACTAAACTCAAAAATAGTCTGCTACCCCTATTTCTTGCATTACCTTCTGACAGAAAATAGTCAGATAAATGCTGTGTTCAGAAAATCCTGACAGATATGTCACACTGTCGCCTTACACTCATGGGGTGTTTCTCAATGGCAAGGAACCTTGCCTTGATGTCTTGGTCCCGCCCTGGTTGCCTAGGAAATACATCAACAGGAACCGCCATGGGGGTAAGAATCTGCTGGGTCTGGGTCTGCCGACGGGGGTCCGGTGTCACATGGATCTTGCGGAAGATCGACGGTATTAACAAGCTACCTGCTCTTCAGACGCCATGGCTGGTGGTGGAGATGGTGGATCAGTGGTTGCTTGTTAGCCAAGGAGAGTTGGCATGAGCCTCATTTATACAGTCAATGTGTGAGCTGGGACATGTGGTGAAGAGACAGAGCGGACAACACTAGCTGCCGGTTAACCACCAGACGCGACCATGGGCCACGGCAAAACAATCAAACCAAATGGGAGCAACGTGTTCGCTGGAGAAGGTGATCGGACCTATATTGCATCTAATTGAGGTAAATGGCTCAGGTAAGCCGCGGTGGAGAGGGAGCGGACAACACTAGCTTAGCCAACGCGGCTAGCGGATAAGCACTAGAGCGTGTTGAGAGAAAGACTGCATGCTGTGCGGACAGAAGAGACTTGAGTAGAAGGAACTATTGGATGCTTATTGAAAAAAGACTTTAGCACTGATACGCTTGGACCAGATCGAAAGCTCTAGTATTAAGAAAAGAAGAATTAGCATCTTGAGGTGAGTGACTGAGTCATTTGCAGGCTGGTGTCAAGCTGATAGTAGGCGGGGATCTCATCATTTGCGGCTGTCGAGTGTTGGACGTGATGACTACCTGTTTATTATTTAAACTAACAGAGTACAGCAATGGTGTAGCTAGTCCCTTCTTCTTCTTCTTTGCTGAATTGGCAGACCGCGTGGTTCCAGGGCACACTGCTGCCCTCTGCTGTATCTTTCAGGTTACAGTCATAGTCCAAACGTGTAACGCAGCGCTCGTATGTCCTATATGTAGTTAAAAATGTAAGATTTTAAGCTGAGAGGAATATATAAAATTGATTTTGGTTAGAAATATTTATGAAAAAAGGCAAGTTTGTGCACTGCACAGAATTTGGTTGTAAACAGGTAAAAATATTAGGACAGTGTAAGAGAGAGGAAAAAGAGAAGGTCCTGAGAGAGGACATAAAATATTAAAGGGAGGCAGAGGAGAGGAGAGAGAGGGAAGCCAAGGAGAGAACTGACCGCCCTCTCTCTCTCCTGGAGAGAATGATTCCAAAACTAAAGACAAGTCAATTTAGTTTTTTCCTTTCTAGTAATATGTTATAATTTTACTTTATATGTTCAAAGGTTTTATGAAATGTTCAAAGTTGTATTTATGTTCCAAAGTTTTTTTATGTTCCAAAAATTTATTAGAAACTTTTTTCCAACGTAAATAAAAGCGTTGACTAAATAATAACGGTTAAAAGTTGTAAGTAACTTTGTTAAACAACAACAACAAATGCAAAAAACAATTTTCGAACAATTTTATTTACATTAATATTTACGTGTATGTGTGGGATATTTGTGGTTATGGATACAAAAATAAATAAAAAACAATATTTTTACTGATCAATAGAAATGTGCTATATATATATATATACACATGTGTAGAATGATTATTGCTGTAGAGAAAGGCAATAAACAAAGATAAGACATCACATACGGTATACAAAAGCTGGTTCAGACTGTGAAAGTAATCATGGTCTAGGTCAGGGGTGTCAAACTCAAATTCACACGGGGCCGTAATGAAAATCTGGGACGAAGTTGCGGGACAAACTTAATATTTTTTGAAAACATGACAGCAAATTTGGACATTTTTTTATCAACATTTATGCAATTTTGAACCTTTTAATTTGGAAATAAACTTATTTTTTGCATTAATGCTGAATGTGGAATAACCAAATTACACACGAGCAAGTCAATTTTAAATAAAACGCATCAGTGGTATTCATTACTTGTGGTATATTCAGCATTTTTAAAATCTATTCACGATTTATGTTTTCTTGTTGTTTATTTGTTTTTCTTACTTTTTATTCAACTTTTTTTCTCCTGTAACAAGTGTCATCGCTGCTGTGATGTCTAGCTTTCACCACTGAGGAACAATAAAGGGACTTTCTATTCTATTCATCTATCTGCAGCCTTTCCAGTTCCTGCTTTACTGTAGGTTAAATATTTTCTCACGGGCCAACGACAAAATAAAAATATAATTTTATCTTAAATGAAAATGCAATATCTCACCTGTTAACTTTCATGTTTTGGAGCAGAAAAAGAGCATAAAACCAAAATGGTTGAAGCTCAGTTTGCTCCACTGATTTACTGTGATGCTCACCTGTTCCAGCCAGATACCTGCATCATGGGGTTGAGGAGCTGAGGAGGAGACTCCTGTTGTTTTGTTTATCTTCATCATAATAATGATAACATTAGATGACAACAGGTGCTCACATAGGTTTGTGCCGCTGAACACAGAGAGCGTCTGAGCAGCTTGACCACGTTGTTGTGTGTCGGGGAGGAAAAATAAAAACTACAGCAGCCACAGAGTCATGCTGATTTTAGCTTGTCGCTGCTTGCTGGAGTTGTATCAGCTCTGTCTTGAAGTTAGTTGGAAAACTTTCTCTTTCAGTCGTGAACACATTACTGAGCGGTTAAAATCTCAGTTTCTGGGCTTCAACGTTGGCAAAAAGCTGAGTAAACTCGGTGCTGAGTGAGAGGAGCTGCAGACACCAGCAGGCCTTGTGTCTGACACATGTGGTCTAGGTGCTTGCTGAGCTGCAAGGTGCATCCTGATTTCGGTCCCACCGATGGTCCCAGCTGTCCCTTGTCTGTGGTCCTCCTCATCCTCCTCCTCAGCAGGTGGTTCTTTCTGCAGTTCGTCCCCAACACCCAGACAAATGTTGTGCAACAGGACACCACCTATAAACAGATGTAATACAGATTAAAGACCAAGCATAATTAACTTCTTTATTTAATCTTGTCCTGCAAAAATACCTAACAGTCCATATCAAAAAACCCGATACCTTATACTCCCGGAGTACCCCCACACACACAGCTGCTAGACAGAGAAGGCATTCTACTCTTTTCGGAATCAAGATCATGGTCTCAGATTTAGAGGAGCTGATTCTCATCCCAGCTGCTTCACACTCGGCTGCAAACCGCTTCAGCAAAAGCTGAAGATAATGTTCTGATGAAGCCAACAGGACCACATCATCTGCAAAAAGCAGAGACCTGATCCTCAGGCTACCAAAACGGATGCCCTCAACACCTTGGCTGTGCCTAGAAATCCTGTTCATAAAGGTTATGAACAGAATCTGTGACGAAGGGCAGCCTTGGTGGAGTCTAACTCTCACTGGGAATGAGCCCGACTTACTGCCGGCAATGCGGACCAAGCTCTGAAACAGGCTGTTAGGTCCCTGTATGACCGGTGCCAGAGGGCCTGGTACCCCATACTACTGGAGTACCCCCCACAAGGCCCCCTGAGAGACGCGGTTAAACGCTTTCTCCAAATCCACAAAACACATGTAGATTGGTTGGGCAAATTCCCACGCACCCTCCAGAATTCCCCTAAAGGTATAGAGCTGCTCCAGTGTTCCACGGCCAGAACGAAAACCACATTGCTCCTCCTGAATCTGAGGTTCAACAATCAGATGGACCATCCTCTCCAGAAACCCTAAATAGACCTTACCAGGAAGGCTCAGCAGTGTGATCCCCCAGTAGTTGGAACACGCCCTGCAGTCCCCCTTTTTGAATAAGGGAACCACCACCCCAGTTTGCCAGTCCAGTGGGACTGCCCCGATGTCCATGCGATATTGCTGAGCCACGTCAGCCAACACAGCCCCACAACATCCAAAGCCTTAAGGAACTCCGGGCAGATCTCATCCAACCCTGGAGCCTCTCCACAGAGGAGCTTCTTAACCACCTCAGTGACCTCAGCACCAGAGATCTGAGAGCCCAACTCAAAGTCCCCAGACTCTGCTTCCTCACTGAAAGACGTGTCGGTGGGATTGAGAAGGTCTTCCAAGTATTCTGCCCACAGATCCGCAACGTCCTGAGTAGAGGTCAGCAGCACACCGTCCCCACTATAAATAATGTTGGTAGCGCACTGCTTTCCCACCCTGAGGCGCTGGATGGTGGACCAGAATCTTCTCGAAGCCATATGGAAGTCTTGCTCCATGGTCTCACCAAACTCTTCCCACGCCTGGGTTTTTGCCTCGGCGACCACCCAAGCCGCATTCCGCTTGGACTGCTGGTACCTGTCAGCTGCCTCTGGAGTCCCACAGGCACGGAACAGGGTCCATGCAGACTCAATGTTCCCCGCCTCCCCCGGAACATTTTGGAAGTTCTGTCAGAGGTGGGAATTGAAGCTCCTTCTGACAGGAGACTCTGTCAGACCTTCCCAGCAGACCCTCGCTATACGTTTGGGCCTGCCTGGTCTGACCGGCATCCTCCCCCACCATCTGAGCCAACTCACCACCAGGTGGTGGTCAGTTGACAGCTCCGCCCCTCTCTTCACCCGAGTGTCCAAGACATGCGGCCGCAGATCAGATGAAACAACCACAAAGTCGATCATCGAGCTGCGGCCTAAGGTATTCTGGTGCCAAGAGCACATATGGACACATTTATGTCCGAGCATTTTGTTCATTGTGGACAATCCATGACTACCACAGAAGTCCAATAATAAAACACCACTCAAATTGAGATCGGGGGGACCTTTCATCCCAACCACACGTCTTCAGGTCTCACTGTCATTGACCACGTGAACGTTAAAGTCCCCCAGAAGAACGAGGGAGTCACCGGAAGGAGCACTCTCCAGCATCCCCTCCAAGGTCTCCAAAAAGGGTGGGTAGTCTGAACTGTAGTTTGGTGCATAAGCACAGACCACAGTCAGAACCCGTCCCCCCACATGTAGGCGGAGGGAGGCTACCCTCTCATTCACCGGGGTAAACCCCAACGTACAGGCACCAAGATGGAGGGCAACTAGTGTGCCCACCCCCGCTCGGCGCCTCTCAGTGGGAGCAACTCCAGCATGGTAGAAAGTCCAACCCCTCTCAAGGAAACTGGCTCCAGAGCCAGAGACATGCATTGAGGTGAGTCCGACTATATCTGGTTGGAACCTCTCAACCTCACACACCAACTCAGGCTACTTCCCCACCAGAGAGGTTACATTCCATGTGCCAAGAGCCAGCTTCTGTAGCCGAGGATCATACCGCCAAGGTCCCCGCCGTCGACTACCACCCGTCACACACTGCAACTGACCCCTTTGGCCCCTCCCATGAGTGGTGAGCCCATGGCAAGGCTCCATGGGTGAACGCCCGGCCACCAAGCGCTCGACAAATTGCCCCACCTCAAGCCCTGGCTCCAGAGGGGTGCCCCGGTGACCCACGTCCAGGCGAGGGAACACGGTTTCCATTTATATTATTCATCATGAGAGGTCTTTGGGCTGGTCTCTGTCTGATTATTACTATTATTGTCATAAGGCAAAAATGAGCTGAGCCTGAAGGTGAAGCTCTTGATTTACTGGTCGATCTACATTCCTACCCTCATCTATGGTCACAAACTTTGGGTAGTGATTGAAAGAATGAGATCACGGATACAAGCAGCCAAAAAAATAGTTTTCTCCACAGGGTGTCTGGGTTCTCTCTTAGAGATCTTTGACATATATACTGGACAAATAATGTCCATAGGCTCGAATTATAGGTTTTTGATTTAAAATAGGAGGTTCCCACCACCACCATTTTGACTGTGTCTCACCACCATTTTGACTGTGTAACATTCTGATGAATGTCTCATCACACCCAGACAATCCAAAAATGGAAAAAGAAGTGGAGCTGAGGGTGGGGCTGTTATGTTTGGAACAGGGTTGGAACAAATGGCTTAATGTACCTACTAGCTAACTTAGCTAACCCAAGAAGCGGTCCGGCGACTGGGGTAGCCTATATGCACGGCGGCCTGGCTCCACTTAAACAGAAGTTACAAAAAATTCACCCCCCTCAGACTTTTAATGAATGTAAACTAGATCTATTAAATCTAAAATGGTTTTTTGAACCAGGCTGTAAACATGTTTATTTCTGCTGTGAAAATGGTACTTTTAACATAGGAGTCAATGATAATTTGTGATTTGCTCACTTCTGGTGTAAGCCCCTAGCAGATCAAGATGGAACTGCAATTTTTGCCCCTTACTTGTTGGCTTCATAAATTCCCAGGATTGGGGATGCCTGTTACAGATAGGGTGAGAAGGATCTGGTAGGGGCTCTGAGTAGATCTGCTCTTCTCCACATCGAGCGCAGCGAGTTGAGGAGTCATCTGGTTAGGATGCCTCCTGGACACCTCCCTGGTGAGGTTTTCTGGACATGTCCAACTAGGAGGAGAATTAAAGGAAGACCTAGTACACGCTGGAGGGACTATGTTTCTCATCTGCCTTGGTAACACTTTAGGATTACCCTAGAGAAGCTGGCCCAAGTGGCTGGGGAGAAGGAAGTCTGGGCCTCTCTGCTAAGGCTGCTGCCCCCACGACCCGGCCAGTAAGAGGAGGAAGATGAATCAATGGTTAAAATGTAACTTCCTCCCAAATTTTAGTTTACCTTTAATTTAAATAAAAGATGAAAAATAAATAAATAAATAAATAAACACCGCTCATGCAGGATAAACCATGAATTGAACAGGAACAAAATCCGCACACTTCAATCCGCGAAAATGTAGTATTTATTCAAGCTTTCGGTCAACACGCCTTCATCAGGAAGAGAAACAATTCCTGATGAAGTTCTGTTGACTGAAAGCTTGAAAAATAACTACATTTTCGCAGATTGAAGATTGCGGATTTTGTACCATTAATTTGAATACAATTTACTTTGAACCTGACTTTATCTATTTTTTAGCAACTATATTTATTTGTGTCCTTCAAAACAACAATTTGAAAGAAGTCTAGAGATGATTAACATTAGGCTTAAAGACTTTTCACCATTAAGCCTGATTGCTTCCTGTTCATGCTATGAGAATCCCTTCATTCACACAAACCCCCAACTTCATCCAGATTTTGTCTGTCAGTCCTGCGATCTACTTTTACAGTCAGTACTTGGATTGGCATACATTTAGGTTAAAACAAAAAAAAAGGGGGGAAGTGGGGTGAATTGGGAAAGATCTTGCTAACTACAGACGGTGGTACTTTGATGAGCAGAGCTTCCCATATGTATGATTAAAAAGCCCCTGCTTTCTCTGCCAATAAGCTCTTATCTGTACTGCATGCATATAAGTTTGATAGAGCCTCCAGCCACAGTAAAAGATAACGAAAATAATTAACTAACATTCAGCTTTGAGAAGACAGAATTTTTTCCTCCAAAGGAACAAGAATACATAGCATTAAGAAGAGTAGGAGAGGAACACTGGTTTTACTTACAGGAAAATGTTTGTGTGGGTGTCAAAGTGACACTTTTCATTGAGAATGAGCAAACAATCAGTTAGACACATGGATTCTGAAAAAGTGTACTTGATTCTTTATGTTATACACAAGCCAATGTTTAAACATTTGAGATAAAATTTGGTTCCATTAGGTGCTTTGCATGTGAAACAGCTGTGATTATTCACTCTGCTGTGGTCTGTTGGGGTGCAGGCAGCTCTGACAGAGATAGGAAGAGACTGAACAAGTTAAAAAAGCTAGCTTGGTTCTGGGTTGCCAACTAGATTCAGTTGAGAAGATATGTGAAAGGAGGATGGTGATGAAGATGAACTCCATCTTAAAAAAAACCCCTACCACCCACTGTATAGGGAGCCTAAGTCTCTTCCCTTTACAGTCAGCTCATGGGTCCCCGGAAAGACGAGAAAATGAATGCAAGTCAACGGGGCTAAAAGAGCTATTTTCTAACCCTCTTTGCCTTACGCCCTGAATCGCACATATGTTGTTCTGCAATTTAAATGAAAAGTAACAATGGGTGTTTTGACCATGCCAGTCATGTAAATAGATTTATCAGCTTGTAAAAGTTCATAATCAGCATGACTACATTGCACATCGCATAAATATGACATCACGACATAATCTCCTCTTCCCTAGCATAGCTGCTACTTCCCAAATGGCCAGATTTATGGTGGTTCCTTCCTCCTGTGGGGAGGATTTGAAGTTTGCAGAACTCACAGCCATTTGCCCTATGTTTTCTCTGTGTCTGGTTTGATGACGTCACTTTCGTGAAGCGCATTTATAGTACTGGACTTATTTTCACACAAAATCTAAAATAGCATTTCCCCCTGTTTGAAAATAAGTGCACTATTGGTATCAAAAAGCTTCTTTAAAATTCACGGACAACATACGTGAAATCCATGTAACACAACAAGCATAATTAGAAAAATATCGTTATTAGCCCCATTGACTTGCATTGATTTTTTCGTTCGTTCTTCCGGGGACCCATGGTCCGGAAGTAGATGGGTGTGACTTAGGCTCCCTATTTCACTGTGGAGACCATTCAGAGACAGACTGAGACCTCCCAGATGGTTTCAGCTTCGACTCACATGAGAAAAGGTTCTGAACACAAAACATGACGGGGGTGGGGTGGGGTGGGGGGGGGGGGGGGGGGGGGGGCTAACAAAACGTCCAACCCTTCTCAAGGAAACTGGCTCCAGAGCCAGAGACATGCATTGAGGTGAGTCCTAGTTGTCTAACCCTAACCCTAACCCTAACCCTGCTAAGCAAAAACACAGCTGAGAGTTTGACTGTCTCTAAATCGGTCAACCCCATACTAGAAACCACTGCAAATGTCCTAAAATTATGAGTAAAGTAACACTTTACAAACCAAATTAAATTGAGTAGGCTTGGCAATAATAATAATAATAATAAATTAAAAAAAGAATGATGACCCTGATACTGATTTTGTTTCACTGGTTGATTATTCGTTATAATTGACTGTGTAAGTAGCTATTAAATAATTGAAGCATATTTTAAGTCACTAGTGAACTCAGAAAAGTTAGGAATTTATTTTCATGATGGCTCAGTGCCCAGATTATTTACCTTTGGGTATTTTGCATAGTTAAGAAGAAAAAGGCAGCAAGCACCTTTTTCTTATTATTAGTCAGTGTTTCATATTGTTGGTGCCATTAACTAAATTAATAATGTCCGTGTTTCATAATGCTGATAATGCTGTTATTGAGATCTAACAAAAGGACTCATCCAAGCGGTCCCAGCAATGACTGAGTAAACGCTGCTCTCATAAGGATGAAACAACAAAGGCTGATTTCAGGCGAGATTCCTTGAGCAGCGTGCGACCATAATTGGATTAGACGGCTGGTTGCTACAGACAGAATGGAAGAGATGCAGTAAGGAGCTTGTGCCATTTATTCTCCTTTGTGTGGCGTGAGGTGATTATGACTAATCAGTGCAGGCAAGTTGCAGGGAGCTGCCATTGAAAGTGAAACCCTGTTGCCATTCCTTATTTACAAAGCATTTCACCACAAAGTGACCTCATGTCGATCATCTTCTAACCCAAGAACGTAATGAGATGTTTTGGAACAAAGCACAAAGACGCTGATTAAAGTTTAGCTTAATTTATAATCTGACTGATAATGGTGAGATAATACATTTCCAAGGACTACTTAAAGATCTATTGATGACGAAATACTGACTTGCACCACTCTCAAAGTTAAAATGCACACTTTGTGTTTCAAATCCGCTGCACAGTGGAGCAGTGGTTAGAGCTATTGCCTTGCAGCGAGAAGGTCCTGTATTCGCTTCCCAGCCTGGGATCTTTCTGCATTGAGTTTGCATGTTCTCCCTGTGCAAGCGTGGGTTCTCTCCGGGTACTCCGGCTTCCTCACACAGTCCAAAAACATGACTGTTAGGTTGACTGGTCTGTCTAAATTGTCCTTAGGTGTGTGTGTGTGTGCGTGTGTGTGTGCATAATTGTTTGTCCTGTGTGTCTCTGTGTTGCCCTGCCCATTGACTGGTGGAGATCGGCACCAGCTCCCCCCGCGACCCTACGTGGACACGCGGGTTCAGAAAATGGATGGATGTTTCAAATCCAGAGCACTTAATAATCTCAATCATGATTCCATCTGAAGAGGTTCCTTAATTTGACGCTGTTAAATAAAAATAACCATCACTTCATCAGCTCTCATTGCTCTGTTGCATTGAGCCTGAATCCTAATCAGAGTAAAGAATACATTAAATAACCACATGAGTAACATGAGTAAAACCCTAAAACATGTTAAAAGAATATATTTACCAAAGTTGAACCTCTTGAACCCATAGAAATACGGAAAAATAAAGCCTTCAAAGGATCTCTTCCCATATGAATATGACTTGGACAGTTATTGGGGACATTTTAGAAACTCCCATACAAATTTCAGTCCCAGTTTGTTACTAAGGGTGAGATAATGGCTTTACTTTAACTTAATGACAATGTGTTTGATTTGGTGGTGAGTTTGGAAATTACTTGGTTGTCGGAAACAAGAACCAAATGGCTCAAAGTAACAGTAACACACTGCCCTGAAAGGAAATGAACCAGCATGCACACAAAACCTCAATGAATCACCAAACTATACATCTCAGCTTTGTTTAGACTACAGTGTTCGGCTGTAGTTTAGACAATTTTTCGTAAGTCCAAGGTGCTCTTTTTATATCGCTGTCTGTTGTGACAATATGAGTCATTACTTAAATCCAATATGTCTGTGAGCTTTTATGTTGCTTTCTCTGCTCATGTGTCTTCCTGGTGCAAGCAGTTCCCTGGCATGGTACAGGCACTCTCCTCCTTACTTCACCAAAGGAGCAATGACTGGGCAACATGTCACTTTCACCGAAGGCAAAAGAAAATGAAACAATTCATCTCCCACTAGGCTGTGCAAACACATGGAGAAATTTAGAGCAGGATACCTGATGTTTTCTTTTCTTTGTTTGTTTGCTTGATTCCCGAGGAACAGGAGGCTGTGTTGATGCCGTCCATTAGAGCGTCCCCTCTCATCTGTCTCTATCCCTGTGGTGCTGACTGTGATCTCTACTGGCTGCCTCAACTATGCCCATCTGTGAACAGATGGGTGGCACAGTGCAAACCGATATGCTAGATCTAATGGTGTATTTTGAGGAATACTCCAATTATGCCTGTTGGTATGCTCTGGTAATAACATGGCTCGGGCATCTGGTCAGGATGCCTACTGAACGCCTCCCTGGTGAGGTTTTCCAGGCACGTCCAGTAGGAGGCCTGAAGGGAGACCCAGGACACATTGGATGGACTATATCTCTCACCTGGCCAGTAAAAGCCTTGGGACTCCTCTGGAAGAGCTGGCCCAAGTGGCTGGGGAGAGGGAAGTCTGGGCCTCTCGACTTAGGTTGCTGCCCCCGCGACCTGACTCCGGACAAGTAGAAGAAAATGGATGTATGGATGGATGGTATGCTCTGGTTTAGATTGAAATGAGCTGGCCAAATGAAGTCCCATGGTAACAAAGTTTTACTATTAGGATTACATTTCAGAACAAATCATTAGTTGGATTTCTTACAATCATCTCAAGATCACCAATTAACAATCCAGGCGAGGCTATTAAAATATATATACTGGCCGTTATTTGAATTTGTGGCTTGTTGGGTTTGCTGCAATGAGGATTTGATAACTTCTAACCAGTGATGTCATAACTTCTAACCGGTGACGTCATTTCAGCTGTGACACTGTTGGTGGCGTCACTTCCTTTTATCAGCGCATAAAAGGTGTCACGCAACCTCCCTCTCAGCCGTCAACCTCCTCTAGGGAGGCACCGCAGAGCCGCCCAGACTCCATTACCCAACATCCCCAGCGCCAGGCTTCCAGTTCACGTCACCCGCCAAATCTATTTAAGGAAGTGCAGCACAACGCCGACTCACTCAGTCATCGTTCGAACCGAACCTAACCTAGAGTCCAAACCAGATTGTCTCAGATCACGAAGCCTGTTCAGATCAGACCAGCCAGATCTACAGTAAGAATCCTGCCTGTTCTTAGAGACCAGCCTCAGACCAGGAGTCGCCGTGTTCAGCTGTGTCACCATACAGCTGCGTACCCGGCTCCCAGAATAAACAGCGTGTCCATTCAACCCGGCGTCAGTCACTCCACGCTTGGGTTAAAAGCCACGCCACATCCAAACTCTCGCCCAGCTCGAGTCACCCCGTTACAGGATGACTGAGACCACTGTTAACCCAGCGGAGTTTGATAACCTGTAAGCTCAGGTTAACCGGATGGAAGTCACGGTGGAACGCCTAGCTGCCAAGGTGGATTCCATCGCCACTGTGGTCCTCCAACTCTCTGCTGCTGCACAGTGTTGGGTAATTTGATTTGATCCCATATTAACTTAAAGGACGACACACCCTTTGATAGAGAGAGAGTAAATTGATTATTTGTAATGTCCATGTGCATGACTCCACCAGCCCCCATGTCCATGTGTGTGGCTCAACCAGCCCCCACTCTGCTCCAGCCTCAAAGCCTTTACCTCACCAGCTCTGCATACCCGTGGTCTCCACCAGGAGACTAGAATGTTAGGTAATATTTAATCTCCATAACCCTGGAACCTGTAATAACACACACATGACAACAAGGAAGACATTTTACCCTGAGTCTCCAGAACACGGAGAGTTAACGCAGAGAAACCTCCTCCGAGGCTTCCCCACGTCACTCCCCCTGTGCTCCCAGTTCTTCAGGGGCTTTATTCACCAACGGGTGGGGGGAGAAGGCGGACCTTCTCAAGTTACAGAGGTACAGAGTCTTCTCAATTAACATCCTTGCTCTACCTTTCATGAACAGCAACAGTTGGCCATCTTTTAGGCCTCAAAAAGGTACAATTATAAAAATACCCAACACACAGCAGCAGACCTCCAGAAACCGAGACCAACCCATATTCAGCCTCCCGGAGAAATGGGACGTAACGCATGGCTCACCTGAAGGACTATTAGCCACGTTAGCCATGACGTTTGAATGTCAGCCACACCGATATGCCACACCCCGCTCCCGGGTGGCGATGCTGGTCTCCCTCCTCACTGGCCGAGCTCAGGAGTGGGCAGCAGCAATGTATAATAAAAACTCGGAAGTCTGCAATGACTATGATATGTTCGTGAACGAACTCAGGAGGGTTTTCGTTCCCCCCAGTGGCGAGACGTCAACGGAGACCCAACTCCTCCAGCTCCGGCAAAGAAACCAGACGGTAGCGCAGTACACGTCTCGGTTCCGGACCAAGGCGGCCAAGCTGAGATGGGGAGATGACGCGCTAAAAGCGATCTACCTGGAGGGGCTCTCCTCCCGCATCAGAGACGGGATGATCAGACGGGAGACCCCCGGGACCCTGGACGAGGCGGCCGACCTTGCTCTCCAAATGGATTTACGCCTCTTTACGCGCCGACCTGCTGAGCCTGCGGCAGCGACAACCAACGATCGGTCCCGATCAGCCAGCCCACTCACTGATTAGCCCATGCAGCTGGGACACCTAAACCCAGAAGAGAGGGAGAGGCGCTATAAGGAGGGGCTATGCGCCTATTGCGGCGCACTGGGCCGCAATAGGGGGATTCACCAAGTTGGACCTGCGCAGCGCCTACAACTTGGTCAGGATAAAACAAGGCGAGGAGTGGAAAACCGCCTTCATCACCCCGACAGGTCACTGGGAGTACCTGGTCATGCCCTTTGGCTTAAGTAACAGCCCCGCGGTTTTCCAACGGCTAATCACGGACGTCCTGAGGGACATGCTGGGTCGGTGGGTGTTTGTTTACCTGGACGACATCCTGATCTACTCCCGAACCCTGGACAAGCACATCACACACGTGCGAGCCGTTCTTTCCCGGCTGCTGGAGAACGGACTCTACTGTAAACTGGAGAAATGTGCCTTCCATCAGGAGACCATCTCCTTCCTGGGATTCGTCATGTCATCAAGAGGATTTTCAATGGACCCCCAGAAGGTCCAGGCTGTCGCCCAATGGCCGCAACCCACTTCCCTAAAACAGCTCCAGAGCTTCCTTGGATTCACAAACTTTTACTGCCGCTTTATTCGTGGTTTCAGTTCCATCGCCGCTCCTCTCACTGCCTTAACCAAGTCATCCAACCAGACCCACCCTTTCCGCTTCACTCCTGAGGCCACGCAGGCTTTCCGCACCCTGGTGCACCATTTCACGACCCCTCCCCTCCTCGTTCATCCGGACACAACAAAACCTTTCGTCGTGGAAGTGGATGCGTCCGAGGCGGGTGCAGGGCCGGTCCTATCTCAACGCGGCCCGGACTCCAAACTTCACCCCTGTGCCTATTTCTCCCAGAAATTCACACCGACCCAGAGAAATTACGGGGTGGGGGACAGGGAGCTCCTGGCTATTAAATGGGCACTGGAGGAGTGGAGGCAGTGGCTATTGGGTGCCCAGGACCCATTTACCATCTGGACAGACCACCAAAACCTAATTCATGTCCAGAATGCTCGCCAACTAAACCCCCATCAAGCCCGGTGGGCTCTGTTCTTCGAATCTCACCACTTTCACCTGGCTTATCGCCCTGGTTCTAAGAATCTGAAGGCGGACGCCCTTTCCCGCCGTCACGCCCAAGCTGCACCCGTCAAGGAACCACCGCCCATTTTACCTGCCCAGAGGTTTGTGGCAGCCCTTCACTGGCCAGTGGAGGACGCCATCCGAGCGGCTCTGCCCACCGAGCCCGCACCTGCTGACACACCCTCCAACCGACTGTATGTACCATCCACCTGCTGGTCTGAGGCCCTAGCATGGGGACATGCTTCCCGTTTGGCTGGTCACCAGGGGGAGACCCGCACCCTCCAGTTCCTACGACGGGCCCTGTGGTGACCCTCCATGGCCAAGGATGTCCATGAATACGTGGCTGAATGTTCCACCTGCGCCCGTTCCAAGACTCCGAACCAACCCCCGGCTGGCGACCTCCACCCTCTTCCTGTCCCACACAGACCCTGGTCCCACATAGGCCTGGACTTCGTTACGGGGTTGCCTCCCGTCAACCAGCTCGACATCGTTCTGACCATCGTGGACAGGTTTTCCAAGGCGGTCCACCTGGTGGCTCTTTCCGGCCTGCCCACCGCCAAGCAGACGGCCGAGGTCCTTCTGGAGCAGGTGGTCCGTCTCCATGGGTTCCCTCAGGACATTGTCTCGGATAGAGGGCCCCAATTCATATCCAGATTGTCGGTGCCAGTAGCAGCCTCTCGTCTGGCTACCATCCCCAGACCAATGGACAGACCGAACGCGCCAACCAGCAGCTCGTGCGGTACCTACGCTGCTTCGCCTCTTCCCAACCAACCACATGGCCAAAGCATCTCTTGTGGGCGGAGATGTCCCATAACCTCCACGTCTCCTCGGCTACTGGTCTTTCCCCGTTCGAGCTGTGTAATGGTTACCAGCCCCCTCTGTTCCCTCACCAGGAACCGGAGACGGAGGTTCCTGTGGCCCAGCTCCTAGTTCGACGTTGCCGCCTCGCTTGGATCCATGCTCGGGCTGCCATCAAACGAGCTAACACAGAGTACTCACGCCAGCATAAGCGCCGCCACCAGCCTGGTCCGACCTTTCAGCCGGGTGATAACGTGTGGGTGTCTACTCAAAACATGCGTCTGCCCGCTGGCTCCAAGAAACTCAGCCCACGGTTTCTGGGTCCTTACCCTGTGGAGAAGGTCATTAACCCCGTGGCTTACCGCCTCCACCTGCCCGAGTCTCTCAAGGTTCCCCCCGTCTTCCACGTTTCCCAGCTGAGACCGGTTAGGACCTCTCCCCCCCCCCCCCCCCCCCCGAGCCCGCTCCACCGCCTCGTGGGGTGAGCGGTGATGGTGTTTACGCTGTGCGGCGCCTGCTGGATGCTCGTCGCCGTGGCAGAGGATGGCAAGACCTGGTGGACTGGGCGGATTACGGACCAGAGGAGCGCTCATGGGAACCGTCGAGGGTCATCTTGGGCCCCTCTCTCATAATGGACTTCTGGGCTCGCCGCTCTGGGACTTCTGGGGCCGTCCCTCGGGTGGGGGGATCCTGTCACGCAACCTCCCTCTCAGCCGTCAACCTCCTCTAGGGAGGCACCGCAGAGCCGCCCAGACTCCATTACCCAACATCCCCAGCGCCAGGCTTCCGGTTCACGTTACCCGCCTAATCTATTTAAGGAAGTGCCGTACAACGCCGACTCACTCAGTCATCGTTCGAACCGAACCTAACCTAGAGTCCAAACCAGATTGTCTCAGATCACGAAGCCTGTTCAGATCAGACCAGCTAGATCTAAGAATCCTGCCTGTTCTTAGAGAGCAGCCTCAGACCAGGAGTCGCCGTGTTCAGCTGTGTCACCACACAGCTGCACACCCGGCTCCCAGATTAAACAGCGTGTCCATTCAACCCGGCGTCAGTCACTCCGCACTTGGGTTAAAAGCCACGCCACATCCAAACTCTTGCCCAGCTCGAGTCACCCCGTTACAAAAGGAAGTGATGCCACCAAAACCGGTGATCTCTGATGACGGCTAGAAATACTAGCTGAAACATGTCAGGTAAAAAAATATTTTTTGCAAAAAATGGTTAACGAAGATAAAAACAGAATGAACGTACAAAAGAACAATTTTTCTGTGTTTAAAGAGAACCAAGTAATGCAAGAAGAAAAGTTGGTGATGTATCAAATAATTATTTCCCTTTTGTATGTTTGAGCATTTCCTATTCAAAAAGTCATGAAGTTTGTGTAGACCTGAAAGTTTGTCCCCAAAGATGTTTGCACCTTTATTGCTTACCTGTGTTGTTTCATTGCCAGATATAAGACTTAGGATTGATTATTAATTTCTCATGGGAATGAGTAATGGGGATCAGTACTTCCTTTGCTCTTGATTAATTATTTATGCTTGACTCATGCTAAAAAAAGCTAAAGTGTCCATGATGATTATAAAGGTTCTGTTTAGTCATTGTCATACTGTTCCAGAGATAATTTCCCTTGAAATTAGAATGTCTACAAGCATTATTAAAACACAGTTGTTAGGGGCAAAACATTTGTGTAAATGTCTTAATTACTCAGATAGCTAAGACTGT
The DNA here is from genome assembly GCF_043380555.1 of Nothobranchius furzeri. Classification (NCBI taxonomy): domain Eukaryota; kingdom Metazoa; phylum Chordata; class Actinopteri; order Cyprinodontiformes; family Nothobranchiidae; genus Nothobranchius; species Nothobranchius furzeri. Next base: position 70,226,701 of record NC_091742.1, read on the forward strand.
GTAAGACTGTGAGGCCCTGTAAAACTAAGACAAAAACATTGCAGGTCTTTTGGTTGTAGGCAACAAGTGTAAGATCAGCCCCCACTAGGCTCCTGTGAGGTTGGTGCCATATTCCAGACCTGAATTACTGTCCCAGTCCATCTCTGGTCTATGGCTTGACTCAAACTGGATGCAAAATAAAAAAAAAAAAACATTGCAGAGTTATGACTCTTTAACTATGTAAACAGAACGTCTTTACCCATGACTGACTGGCTTATTTGCTTCCTGTATCTTTTGAGGAGAGCAACAAAGGGCTTTTCAGCCTAGACACGGTTTTAATCCTGGTAGTGGAGAACAGAGGCGTCGCCTAGCCTGAACATTCCCAACTCTAACCCCAAACTTTTCCTATCAAGCCCAAAATGTTTTTTCGCCCCAGGACATCATTGAAGAATGCAGTTTTGTAATTTCCTGGCTTTAGTGAATGCAACACAGGCACAATGGTGTGACCAATCAGAGAGCGGTTGTACAGAGGCAAGCAAATCTTCAGTGGTTTATTGACAGGTCAGTGACTCTGATCTCTGATATTATTTTGAGCAGTTTGGATTCCAACAGAAAATGGAAGAATAACTTTTCTGTATTCTGGAACTATTCTACCGTGGTGGAGTTAGTTGAACGTTGGATATCCGTTAGACCTTCGCTCCATTGTTCAGCGATGGGTTTTTCATGTCGTGCACCGTGCCAGAGACAGCAGTTTGAGGACTCGCTCATGAAAATGGTGGTTCGCTTAGGGATCATCAACAAATTTCTAGTCATTTGAAAACACATGAAAAAAATCAAAAGCTTCTAGCTTAACAGATCAAAATACTAAATATAATAAAAATACTTACCAGTGGTGTTACTAAACTAGACCAATGACACACAAGAGCTTGTAACTAAATGACACCACTTGTTACACCACTTACCTTCATCACCCTTTCCTTGTTCTGCTCTCCCTACCTATTCCACCTTCCTCAGGCTACAAGACATCTCCCATGTATCCTTGCTCAGCTAGCTAAATGGCTAACAAACGGAGAACACATGCCTCGGTCGAACATGAACACTGGAACACGTCTTGGTGGCGCCTGTTGACGTATCTCCTAGGCAACCAGGGCTGGGCCACGACATCAAGGCGAGGTTCCTTGGCATTGAGAAGCACCCTTAGACCCACTCCCGTGTACTTTAGGACAGCTTTTTATGGTTAAGTTATGAAACTGCCAATGATTTTCAACAACTGGGTATCTTTTAATTCATTTACAACAACATTTCGATGGATATTTCCAGAGATTAATGATAAAAACATTTTCACTTTGAGAGAAGATCATCTTCAATGAAAAGTTAAGAGAAAAAAGGACTGCAAGTCTGCAATTTAGTTTCTAGTTTAAGGTAATGATTACAGTCAAAGGTGAAACATTTTCAGAACTGAGGAACTTTGAAAAACTTAAAAGATATATATGTGGACCCAAAGAATATATATTTTTTGTTGATGTCAATGTGTCTTTAGAAGCATCCAGATCGAGTATTAAACACTTTTAGTTTGGTTAAATAAAAAGATTTAACATATTATTCAAATGAAACAAAAACTATGTGTTCATAAAACATTTTGCACACGGTCCATTTCCCTGCTCCCCCACCAATGTGAGTCTGAGTTGATACATTTGAGCCTTTGTGATACACCCCTATTGTTTTAATTTCAACATACTCCATGATGCCATCTTTCCATGCGGTCAAGTGTTGAAGCAGCCAGGGCTGCACAGCTTGTCCTCTACCCCCTCCAAAAACACAAGATGAACTCCACTGATAAATGATTAGCTTGACGAGGAATCATGATCTAGATCAAGAGCAGGCTAATGTCAGCAATCTGTGTTGTCCATCTGTCTCATTACCCAACCAGCCACCTAAACTTGCTTTAAATCTTCAGAAGAAAAGATCACGCAGCTGCAGCTGTGGAGTGCATTTTGCAACATTTTTCCACTCTAGCAAAGATCTCTTGGTGTCATTTTCTGCCTTAATTTTGTAAAATTGTGGCCCTAAATCTCCTGTTATGTTTGTTTACTTTGAAACTGAACAGTCCAGTTGCTGGCAGCAAGCACCAATAAGTTTTATAGGACCAAAAGATTCAAGTGGCTTTAAGTGATAACCTTGTCAGCAGGGATGGATACTACTGAATACTACAAGAAACTACATCTGAAGTATATATAACAGAAGGCTCATGCTTTAAGCTGACACATCAAACACATTAATGGATGGCTGATACCCAAATGTTGTAGTCCAGGGGTCTCCAGCCTTTTGGAGTATTTGATATAGCACCTTCTAGAGTCCTGGAACCCCCCAAAGTGCTTTACAACACAATCAGTCATTCACCAAACGTAAACTGAAACTAAGTGAATCAGGAACTGTCTTCATCAAAGCAAAGACTGTAAAAAGATCATTTAATGAAGGAGGACAAAATAGGTTCCTGTCCTGCCATCATCACTAACATTTCATGGCCTACAACCAAACATACCAGTCATACCTGTAACGTGACATCAAACTCAGATAATGTGGAGAATAATGGTGAATGATTAAGGGAGGTGGTTTACTAAATGAAGCCCTGCTCTCCGGAGAATCTGCATGCCACGGATCATCCATCTGAATTATCTGCGGTCCAGTACACACATCTTGTGTGGTACTGAACGTTCACGTGAAAGTGTTGAAGCAACCTCAGTGCAGTGTGCAAGATGCACACAGTGAGCCATTTTGCAACTCTTCTTACACGATGAGTCAGCTTCAACGTATCACACACAGGGTTTGTTCACGGGTATTTGTGAAAAACAGAGAGTTCGTTTTTCTTCTCCAACATGATGCTGTGTGCAGAGACGTGAGAGGCTGGGACACATGCAGCTTCAACATTAATTTTCAATAACCTGACATGGTTGACTCTAAAAAGTTACATTAAAATTTTTAAATGCACAATGTGTAGCGCTCAGACTATACAGGTGCTGGCCAGTAAATTAGAATATCATCAAAAGGTTGAAAATATTTCAGTAATTCCATTCAAAACGTGAAACTTGTACATTATATTCATGCAATGCACACAGACCAATGTATTTCCGATGTTTATTACGTTTAATTTTGATATTTATAGGTGACAACCAATGAAAACATCAAATCTGGTATCTCAGAAAATTAGAATATTCTAAAGGCCAATGAAAAAATGTTTGTTTCTCTAATGTTGGCCAACTGAAAAGAATGAACATGAAAAGAATGTGCATGTATAGCACTCAATACTTAGTCGGGGCTCCTTTTGCCTCAATAACTGCAGTAATGCGGCGTGGCATGGACTCGATCAGTCTGTGGCACTGCTCAGGTGTTATGAGAGCCCAGGTTGCTCTGATAGTCGTCTTCAGCTCCTCTGCATTGTTGGGTCTAGCGTATTGCATCCTCCGCTTCACAATACCCCATAGATTTTCTATGGGGTTAAGGTCAGGCGAGTTTGCTGGCCAATCAAGGACAGGGATACCATGGTCCTTGAACCAGGTGCTGGTGGTTTTGGCACTGTGTGCAGGTGCCAAGTCCTGTTGAAAGGTGAAGTCTGCATCCCCATAAAGTTGGTCAGCAGCAGGAAGCATGAAGTGCTCTAAAACTTCCTGGTAGACGGCTGCATTGACCCTGGACCTCAGGAAACAGAGTGGGCCAACACCGGCAGATGACATGGCACCCCACACCATCACTGACGGTGGAAACTTTACACTGGACCTCATGCAACGTGGATTCTGTGCTTCTCCGCTCTTCCTCCAGACTCTGGGTCCTTGATTTCCAAAGGAAATGCAGAACTTGCTTTCATCAGAAAACATAACTTTGGACCACTCAGCATCAGTCCAGTCCTTTTTGTCCTTGGCCCAGGCGAGACGCTTCTTGCGCTGTTTCATGTTCAAGAGTGGCTTGACACACGGAATGCGACACCTGAATCCCATGTCTTTCATGAGTCTCCTCGTGGTGGTTCTTGAAGCGCTGACTCCAGCTGCAGTCCACTCTTTGTGGATCTCCCCCACATTTTTGAATGGGTTTGTCGTCACAATTCTCTGCAGGGTGCGGTTATCCCTAGAGCTTGTACACTTTTTTCTACCACATTTTTTCCGTCCCTTCGCCTGTCTGTTAATGTGCTTGGACACAGAGCTCTGCGAACAGCCAGCTTCTTTAGCAATCACCTTTTGTGTCTTGCCCTCCTTGTGCAAGGTGTCAATGATTGTCTTTTGGACAGCTGTTAAGTCAGAAGTCTTCCCCATGATTGTGGTGCCTTCAAAACAAGACTGAGGGACCTTTTAAAGGCCTTTGCAGGTGTTTTGAGTAAATCAGCTGATTAGAGTGGCAGCAGGTGTCTTCTATATTCAGCCTTTTCAGAATATTCTAATTTTTTGAGATACCAAATTTGGAGTTTTCATTAGTTGTCACTTATGAATATCAAATTTAAATGTAATGAACATTGGAAATACATTGGTCTGTGTGCATTGCATGAATATAATGTACAAGTTTCACGTTTTGAATGGAATTACTGAAATATTTTCAACCTTTTGATGATATTCTAATTTACTGGCCAGCACCTGTATGTTGAAGAAGACTTCTGTTGTAGTCATCTTTAAATTTGCTGTTGATTAGCTGTGGTGGCCATAGTAAATAAAGTTGGTTCTATAAGGTTTTTAAGATTTAAGATTTGTAAATCAACATGTACTGATTAATTTGAGTTTCAATAAAATCTGTCCAGTGGTTCACGAGACTGTCATGTTCTGTGTCCCTTTGTTCCCCAGCCCCTCCAGTTCCCACTCCAGGTTCTCCTTTTGTGTTTCATGACACCCTCATGTGTCCTTTGTCTGCGTCTTTCCCCATGTGTCTCCTAATGTTTCTCCATCCCTCTCTGAATTCCCTTTAGTGTTCTCTTAGCACCCTCTTGTGTCCTTTGTCTGCATCTCTGTTGTGTCTTAAGTTGTAGCCCCAGCCTCTTGTTCCCCAGTTCATTGTATGTGTGTATGAGTTTGTGTGTGTCAGTATGTGTATGTGTTTGTGTGAGTCCTTCCCTTAGTCTTTAGGTTTAGTTTTGTGTTGTATATAGTGTTAGGTTTATCTGCCCTCCACTGGTTCTCTTCCCCATCCAGATAATTGTTGTCACCTGCCCTCCCTTCAACCTCACTCCACATACCTGCTTCCTGTTTCCCTTATTGCTCCTCCCTATCCATATAAGCCCTCCTTGTCTCATTGTTCTTGTCGGTCCATTGTTGTTTGTCATGTTGTTCTCGTTGGTCCTACCGTATCCTGTCATTAAACCCATTTTTACTTTATCCGTGCCTGCATTCCTGCCTCCTGGTCAGCTCCACCACACTTGGTCCATCATCTCCTCTATCACAACATGGCAGAGACTTGAATATCTATTTGTACTGAAACACTTTTTTCCCACTTAAACATATTAGGGCTGTAAACAATAACTATGGGCATACACATGCTCAATGTGATTGGATTGGTAGGCTTGTCTTACACCAGTAAAATTTTACAACTAAATCCAGATACATCTATTCATTACATCTTTGCATTTCTAAAGTCAGATCCATGTAATGATCACATCAAGCATTTGCAAGCAATTTTGTTTCGTCAAGCTTTCACTTTTAGAAATACAAGTTAAGTTAAAGAGCAAGTCACCCCTACCAGGGTCTAACTCCACTCCCATTTCCTGTTTGAAAAAATGTGCCACAAGGAGGCGTGTGCCTCCCACACACACAGGCTCACAGCAGCATCGTGACAGCATAAAGTACCAGCTAATGTCTTAGGGTACCCATTAGCCAATAGCAATGGCAGATTTAAATTCAAATGTAGTGGAGAGTTTTTACCTAAAGAGGGCACAACACTGACAGATTTAGGCAGAATATTTAAATTTTAACTAGAATGCACTAAATTGACAAATTGTGTTCTACACGTGTCTACAGCACAATTAGACACTCATTTATTTAGTTTATCAGCATAAAATGTTGATTTGGGGGTGACTTGCTCTGTAAAAAGAATATATATTTTTGGTTTTAAAGAATATATAAAATCTGTCAGTGAGATTCACCTTGATCAACTAATATTCTAGATCAACCTTTCACTCCTGTATTAGTATTTAAAATATGGAACATTTATTTAACAATAAATTACTGCAAGATCAATATACATTCAATTCAATTCAAGTTTATTTATATAGCGGCAAATCACAACAAGAGGCACCTCAAGGCACTTCACACAATAAAACATTCCAATACAGGTCAGTTCATTAAGCCAATCAGAAACAAAGTTTCCTATAAGGAACCCAGCAAATTGCATCAAGTCACTGACTAGTATCAATTACTTTACAGCAATCCTCATACTAAGCAAGCATTCGACTGCCTTGCAGAATTTTTCTTGTTATGTCTTTCTTGTATTCATTTCTGATTGTGTAATATTGTTTTTATAAGGTAGTAAAAATATACACAATATTGAATAGATCATTTTTTATGGAAATGCGTTAGACTGAATCTCAGTATGTCAACTGAAACTCCCATTTAATTATATTGAAAAAGTTTCAACAGTAGCAATGAAATTTGGGGGAAAATTGCTTTTGTATAGGGCCTCACATAGGCTTTAGTATCGTGCAAAAAGCTTTATGAACATCAGTGTCACTCTTTTTGTGAGACTGCTTTGCCTAACCTCCTTGGATTACAGCGGACTGTGACAATTGTACAACTGAAGATGTGACATTGGTCACGCATCACTTGTCCCACAAGTACCTGGCATCTCTGAGCATTCTGTTAGGGATGCCAATCCCACCAGCCTCTATTCTGGCACTAAGCTGACCCAGGCTGCAGCCAATGGCATTATCACCGACTTCTCCACCTTTCCTGGCATGTCAAGTCTGACTAATCTCACACATAGTTTGCACTTTTGCTTGGGTGAACCTTGCCATGAGGTCTTCCATGACAGCTTCCATGATTTAAGAAGGAAACTTGAGATTTGATCCTACTGTCAGTTTTTTTAAAATAAAAGCCTAAAATCATCTGTATTTTATAAAAAGCCTACATAATTTATGTCTTTCTTTTAGAATAAAAAGCACAAGTGAGACAAGAATAGCCAAATGTAACAAAGTGGTTAAAAAAACTTTTGTTTTTGTATAAAAGTTCTTTTGCGCTCCTTTCATGTGGTTTCATCAAACTTTTTAAAATATAAGTAATGAGGTGTACTGATCAGGTCTTCAACAGCCTTGTAGCCTGTAGTGGGGCTCAAATCTGTGCCCTGACAGGCTGATACATTGACCGTGGCCACAGAAATGAAGACTTATTATCTTTAGGGAAGAATTTTGAACCTAAAACCCAGAGGCCATACATTATCCTGATAAGTCATGTCGACCTGAGCCACAGGCCCCCTTATGTCGAGCCCTAACGGACCTAATGACGGGAAACTGATAAGCGGTCATACCGTGTCACCTGTGATGTGAAATAAAAACTAGATACTATTAATCACAAGAATTGCCTTTAAAGACAAAGTTGATGATGGGAGAGACCTAGGTATTAGAGCAGAATGAAGAATAGTGAATCATTAGGATTCGAGTGGAAGGACATGAGATTATGTCTGAGTAAAGAACAGATGAGGAATAGTTTTTTTTATTCTACCTAAAGTTTAAGACACAAACTAATTAACAATTTAAAATGGCATTTTAGATGTTTTAATATGTTATTTGATCTAATATTTAATCATTAATGGTATAACCAACATCAAACCAAAAACCACACTTAAAGAGCAAGTCACCCCCAAATAAGCTTTTTTTGCTGATAAACTAAATGAACGAGTGTCTAATTGTGCTGCAGACACGTGTCGTCAATAATGTGGTACTTCAGTGCATCTTAGTTAAAATTTAAATATTCTGCCTAAAACTGGCAGTGTTGTGCCGTTGTCAGGTAAAAACTTTGCACTGTATTTTAATTTAAATCTGCCACCGCTATTGGCTAAGAGGTATGCTATGATGTAAACTGGTACATTATGATGTCACATTGCTGTCTTGAGCCTGTATGTGTGTATTTGTTAGCAGCTCCGCCCTCTCGGTCTGCCAGGCAACAGCATTTGTTGCATTTTTCAAACATGAAGTGGGAGTGGAGTTAGACTCTGGTAGGTGTTGACTTGCTCTTTAACTAAAGAGATTAAATGCCCTTCACTAGAAGTTTACAGAGCTGATCTCATTTTGTACGCTTAAAGTGACAGTGCATTTTCCCTGGCGATAGGGGGCAGTAGATAGCAGGATTGTCGCAAGCAAGCTGTATTTTTGTGTTAGAGTAAGACATTACCAACGGATGCCCATTAGGGTCAAAAGCCCTGGGGAGTGCAAACTTCAGCAATATAATGAGCACATCAGACTCCTTTCCATCACGGGCTCCCGTAGAAGGAAACATGGCATCTAATATGGCGTCGCCCTGAGACTTAGACCCACCCCCATGTATTTTCAACCTGATTTTTATGGTCATATGTTACAAAGCTGCCAATATTTTTCAACAAATGGGCATAATTTAATTAATTTTCAACCAAATTTTGATTGATATGTCCAAAGATTAACAATAAAAACTACACGTCGTCCCTTTACATGATCCATAGAAGATTAAAGAAGGTTCACACAAACAAAGCATGGAAAATCCTTTTTTAGGATCATCTGGAAGTATATACAGGACCTTGCTCTTTTATAGCCAAATTGTACAATGAGGAGTTGCTTTATGTACATAGTTGTCCTAGCCTAGAGAGCTAGCCAAAGCAAAAAGGTGCTCTGCCAATCACAGCTGTAACAGAATGAAATGACTGTTTCCCCCCTCCTCTGACACAGGACTAGTCTGCATGAGATATGGGCTGTGTCTCAATTCAGGGTCTGCATCCTTCGAAGGACCCAGCCCACCCGGCCGACGTGGGCTGCGTCCTCCGTCGGCCGGGTAGACCGGATGTTAACGGCTGTGAATTTGGACAGGCCTAGCCTTCATGAACTCCCTCGGCGAACGTTCCGTCGCCTAGCAACCGTGGAACCGCTGGGCAGAAGGGAGAAGGAACTTTAAACGATGGAGCTCGACGTTTTATTTAGCTTTTTAACCCCCAGAAACCCAAATTTAGAAAACAACTGCAAAATCTTTTTTTAACCTTTCACATGTTGTTTTAGGAGGCCAGATAAACGGGCCTATTTACACATTTTAACAGTCAATAGTGTTGCAGAACTGAACAATAGGACCTATTAGCAATGTAAATGTGGTTTTAAAAAGAAAAAAAATATGGGGAAGGTTTATTTTTGTAGACTTAAATCTGATGTTGTAATATTACAACCGTGGGTCTCTGGGGGTTAATCATTTCCTTGACTGTTGGAGAGCTAATTCAGAGAAAATTCTTTCGACAAGCTGAGCCTGAGCAAAGATGTGATAATAGTTTTTAATACTTTCTAAGGGTCTTAATTTGACCAAAACCGATTTATCACCTTTTAAGACTTTTCAAGACCCAGCGGATACCATCTAGTAAACAATTCTCATTTGTAAACAAAAATAAAATTCAAGAGTTTAATGCAGAACTGATTTTATTTAGATATTTCTTTTATATGTACATGTTTAATCTTCCTTAACCATTTTTTTCTAGCAAAGTAAAAAGCTGTCAAAGTTCTTCCTTCTCTCCTGTGCTCCTGCTGCTCTGCCTCCCTCTGCAGCCTCATGTCCTCCCTGATCAGCTCCAGAAGCTCATTGCTGGCACCTTCCCCTGGATGCCCATTTTCTCCAGAATAGTCTTAACAAACATGTAAGAAAAGAAACAGGAAGAGAAAAGAGGACAACGGGTTATTCCTTTCATGTTTTCGCAGAAAAAAATAAACTCAAACGAGTTTTTTAAAATATGAGATGTTATTGTACCTCCATGCCACAGCCGCCGAATACTTTGCTCCGGTGATCATGTGGTCCATCTCCGCCCTAAGCTTAATAAAATCCCTGGTTTTCTCTTTTGTTCCTAAAATACAAACTTCTATTAAAATCAGGGGGAAACGTAGCGGGAGAAGTACGACACCGAACGCGGCCGAACATACGAGCCGAGACCGCAATACAAGCACTTTTACTGTAACATTTCTAACTAAAATAACGTTCATGTATCACAAAAAGTCCTTAACCTAACAGTTTTCAAGTTTATACTGACATTAATATGCGCAATCCTCTCCGACAGCTCCCACTTCACTGTCCGCCATTGTTTTTAAGTTTTTCTGCCGGCCGGCCCGCAAGGCATCTTGGGAAATGCTACCCATTGAAGGATACACCGGACCCATCCTTCATTCAGGCGAAAAGAAGGCCGCATTCGTTGACCGCATTTGAAGGAGTCTTCGAATTGGGACAGGCCTAGTCGCGGCGCTGTGACGGAACCGGCCGACGAATCCGGCCGACGTAGGATGCAGACCCTGAATTGAGACACAGCCATGGTCTCAAGGTCTCATGCATTTGCTTCTAACCTGCTTCTTTTCAGTTAAACAGAATAATGAAGAATGGACTCTTTTCTTTTAATTAATCAAAGAACTCTATTTTAATAAGCTAATTGTCTAAAGTGTTAGTCAATAAATAAGATGTGACCGATCTGTGAAATCAAAATATTAATTACTTTATTATAATCCAATAGAATATGTTACAACCCGGGTGTCTAGGAGGCCTGGGGTAACATGGAGGACGCATGACACAAAGGAAAATTAACAAAGGTTTTATTTACTTTTCTCCTTTGTTTTTTGTCTTACTCTAGAAAATAAACCATGGAACAATCCATTTAACCAAAACAGGCTCAAACACTAAAATGTAACATAACAAATCTCAAAATGGTAACAGATTATTCCTAAAGCTTATTTCTTTTCGCTAATCGATATCAGAGCCCTAAGTGGGAGACAACAGACCAGAGGAAAGGCAGCTCTGCACTATTGTCCCCCATTGGTGAGGAGCTCCAGCAGGTCCTTTAAGCAATCAGCAGCTGATGAAATCCCAGCTCAGCTGGTGCAGGGAGGAGCTAGGGTGAGCAAACAGGCCACAGTCTGCAGGCATGCTCCTTAGATGCAGCATTAATGAAAACAAAAATGCACAGAAAATGAAAACACAACACAAAAAGGCTCCAGCCGTAACAGAATATAAAGGTACTATGACTTTAAATGTTCCAACAGGACTGATCTCACGTAGCGTTAAAAGACATGACACATTACTTTCACTGATCCAATCACGTTAAAAGACATGACACATTACTTTCACTGATCCAATCAGAATCTGCCAGATCTGACGGAGGCGTGGTTTTGATGGTGTTTGGTAAGTCTGTCAACTTTTCATTCAACCATAAACCATAACATCCAAAGTATAAAACTATGCCACGTCATCTCTAACTCCAGTTCAAAGCGTTCTAGAGAAGTTGTCGGAGTGGCCAATCCATAACTCTCCTCTTCAACCGAAAGAACCAACGACAAGCTGAAAAATCTGTTTGCTGTTTCAACTGCTGCAATGGTTCCATTCTGAATAAAAGCTGAACCATCATGACCCAGGTGGGTCTCGCTAGACACCAACAAAATTGTCGTGACCCGGAAGTATCTCAAGACGGGTGGTCGGCTGCCGTGGCTGCTTCTACAGGCTCCGGCTCCATAAAGGTCAAGCTGGACCTTCACACCTCCTGATCTAGACGGGGACCTCCGCTCAGGGTATGTAGACCGACAAATGGCGTTGAATGTGTTTATGAATCTCCTAATCAAAGCTTAGCGCGAAGACATCATCTTCAGTTCCCATCAGAACTAATCGCTTCTTCAGATTTGCTGGTTCTGAGCAACATTACAGCTCACCCCATTCACCGTCTCATCCACCTTAGTTACACCATATATTTAGTGTTTAAAGTCAGTCTAGTTTAATTTGTTAGTAATAAAATCATTAAACTTTTAAACTTGACTCTCTCTCTTCTGTTGTCTCTGAGTGAATACGAAGCTGTTATCTAATCCCTTCATTAAAAAGTTCCAATCTTCTGGTTTAAAATAACCTCACAGATCCATTAGGTGGATTTCATATTTCTTATGGAATCCTACGCCTTATGGCTTATTAAATAACATGTAATTTAAATCATTACACAGCGCTCTATCGGTTTGGTGGGCGAGACGATGCCACGGAACAAAACAACTAAGATGGAATCAGTGTGTTTGAAACAGCTTTATCATCAGCTTTGTTTATTTAGACCTGGGCTTTTCTTTGAGTCAAGAGCAGCTAGAGGTCCTTAAGTGCTGTATTTAGAAAAATGATGTATTTGTCTTCTTCAACGATGTGTGGCAGACTGCCTCACATCTGCCTCAACTGACCTGTAGGACTGAGTCTGTCACGTCGATCGTTGTCCAATAGCATGCGGAGACAATTTGAAAGACAACCATGTGATTTCTCCCCACGACTGAGCTTTGTTGATGGGTTGTGGCCAGACTATATATTCACATATATAGGGATAGAATAGCTATATTTGTCCATGACGGGTCTATAAACTCTATGTTATTCCTAAAACATCTAAAACTGTGCATCATTGGCCTGGCCTTCCAATTACCCTTTCCATTAAAGCTGATTTAGCATTACATGGTTACAAGCAGAAGCATGCATCAAGGAATCAGATTTAGTAGGAATTTCTCAACTTGTCTGCAGAAATGAATGTGGAATGCAAAATGCATGGAGATGTATTCATCCATCCATTTTCTGAACCCGCTTTGTCCACACAGGGTTGCGGGGGGGCTGGTGCCTATCTCCAGGGGTTAACGGGCAATCAGGCGGGGTACACCCTGGACAGAGAGCCAGTCCATCGCAGGGCAACACAGAGACACACAGGACAAACAATCATGTACACACACACACACACTCACACCTAAGGACAATTTAGACAGACCAATCAACCTAACAGTCATGTTTTTGGACTGTGGGAGGAAGCCGGAGTACCCGGAGAGAACCCACACATGCACAGGGAGAACATGCAAACTCCATGCAGAACGATCCCAGGCTGGGAAGCAAACCCAGGACCTTCTTGCTACAAGGCAACAGCTCTAACCACTGCACCACTGCGCAGCCGCATGGAGATGTAAAGGTTTGTAAATTATGTTTCTTTGAACCACAATAAGATTTCTGAGGATCTGAGCTGGTTTTTAGGTGCCTATCATTAGGTGTTGTGTGAGTTAAGGTTTGCAGTCCAAGAACAACCCTTTATTAAATCTGTGACAGCTTAAATGGAGGTATAAGCAGGAAAGAGAATTGTTAATGGCATGGCTGTCAGAGGTTTAAATGTGAAGGTATATAGTGCATGCAGTTGGATGACCTTTCCTACTTTAATGTAGTCTAACTGGAGACTGAAATACTGGAAATATTTAGGTTTATAGAAAAGTATTTACGTATTTTAAATAGATTTTTATAAACTTTCATTGTAACACATCCACATACTTTTGCCCAAATGTTCAATGACAACAAGATACTAAATTCAGCAGATAATGTGTATTTTTGTTCATTTGCCCTCTTTTTATTCCCTGTCATTTTTCTGTTCTTCCACCTTGTTAACTTGACTTTTGTTCACTTGACTGAGCCCTCTTTTATTCCTCGGCTACAGTTCATATGTTGCTCCTCGACCTCATTTAATTCACTCTTTCTTCTGTCTTACCCTTTTTCTCCTGTCCCTTTTTGCTTTGTACTCTCACTATCTCGTTTCCACAGAGGGCACACACAGACACAATGTTCTAGGCACTTGCAAGGCTTCATATACGTCCAACTGGCCAATGTGTTTTCTGTTCAAAGTGGGTGCACAAAGTACGCTGTTTGCTTGAGTTGTCAAACACACATTTCTGGCCGGTGGAAGTTTGACTTCTACTGCATTACAAAAGACCTGACTTTTGTGTTAGTTAAAAAAAACTGTTTAGGAATTTAAATGGTTTAAGCATTTTGAATTGGCAGAACAAACACCTTTACTAAATGAACATGTCAGTGGCTTTCATGGAATTTTCATTTAATACAATTAATTCAAACAGTTCAAGAGTTTCATTGGAAATTAAAGATAGATTCAAACTATTACAAGACATTTAGAAAATGTATTTTTCACATAAATTCAAGAGGTTGCCTTTCGTGTCGTAGTACAAAACAAACATTGGAATATAAGTGTATTTTTTATTGCATATTTATAATAAAAACATGTGGTTCCTTCATAATTTCCTAACATCAATAACACATATGTTAGTACATCCATAACAAGGGCGAGTAATTGAGAAGAAACATAAAAGTTAGCAAAAAGGAACTGAAGCAGTATTTCTTACTAGCGCATGTCTCTGCTCCAGTACTTGTGGAGCAATTGTGTTTAGTACTCCAGAAGAGTAGTTGTTACATAAAAACATGTGCATAAAAAATCCTGAATGATCTCGATTGGAGATCACTTAAAAGTGTGGTGAAATCAAGTAGAAGGAAAACAACAGTAGAACTGAGGGCTATGTTTAATAGTCAAAGTAAGAAGATTTTCACATGCACAATGTGAAGGGAACTCAGGGGATTGGGACTGAACAGCTGTTTAGCTCTGTTTTTCGGCTACAGAAGCACATTTATAAACTAGAAACGTGAAGTCGCCATCTTAAAATAACAGGAGAAATTATTTGTGCGATATGCTTGTCAGCCACTAGATGGTGGTGTCGGATAAGAGAAATGCTCCGGAAAGAGACTTTAAATGTCCATTTTGTAACAATGAAATAAGAATGCCATTCAGTTGACTTTATCACTGTTGTTCTCTTGAGCTTTTTGCCTGCTGGTGTCAAATTACAAATGGTGACGCTGCAGTTCGCTCGCCAGAGACATGGCAACCTCACAAACTCACTGAAACAGCAAATATGTCCCCCTTCCGTTTTTTTTTTTTTTGTGAAGTGGCTAGAACAGTAATAAGTCCAAAATTATTTTCCTCAATGAGCCAATATTGAGTTGTAACATTTTCTTCTGAAAAACAATGACAAATGCTCCCAATTTATTTAGGCTAAATTAGATAATCACCCTACAGTTTCTGATAAATATGCAAAAGCAGCAGCAAGGCTGCACTTTTTGGGTTGTTTCTGTTTAATATTGATTAAAAATTAAACCTGTGTCATTGTAAAACCATTTATTAAATAAAAAAATGTTTTCAATTAGAAAATTTTCAACAGAGACTTGCTAAAGTCCACAAAAGTAAACCCTGAGTTTTTGTGCATTGAAGCTGCTCACTCTCCATCTAAATTGGTTGAAAAGCAGAGCGAGACATGCAAAAGGCATCTTTTTTCTCTCTGCTGTTCATCCTCTTACTTGTTCATTTCACAGGCTGTTAATCATTACTGTGATTATTTAATTAAACAACTTAGCTTTTTCTGTGGCCTCAAGTCCACAAAGACTGCAGTTGCCATGAGCAACAGTGTATGTGCAAAGGAGGATGTGGGACGTAATGACAGGAGAAATGTCTGAGGGAGTGGTACAAAGGGTAGCATGCCTGTCCTTCCCAGCTAGGCCTCTGTTGGATTCAATCGACAGAAATCCGCTGATGTGGGCAAAGTTTCCGCTCCATTTTCCTAATTAAGCTCATCATGAAGACAACATACAGACCTGCTGATAATTAGCGGGTTCATAGACATGTGAATTTTATTTCTAAAAATAACAATCGATTGAGTCAGGGAAGACTCATTAACAAAAATAACTAGCTTGTGAATTATTGTTCCTATTTTGACAAATGCTTTAACTGCAACAGTCATGCTTTTATTCTCTGTCTAATGAAGTTTTAATGAAATGGCAACAATCTGAGGCCCCATATACTTTAAAAACTATTTCTGTTTTCAGAACAAAATTAATCTACATTATTTTAACACAGCCATTAAAATATCCATGCTGAGCCACACTGACATCAAAAAACAAAGAAATGTATTTTTTTCTTGCATAAAATCTCAAAAAAATATTTTTTTTTCTTTCTTTTTAGACCATTCACAATGTCCTCTGCTTTCAGCACACAGTCACAGTTTTATGGTGGCAGATTAAAGATGAGGCCAGACAGATGCTTAAAAACAGTAAAACATAATGAATTATTAATTACACAAACTTTTATTGGGTCTTTCTGAGTCAGAGGACTCCAAAGCACTTTACACTACAGTGAGTCATTCATCCAGTTGCGTACACTGGTGGGGATGAGCTACAACAGCCAAAGCTAGGTGCGTGGTGAGGTAAGGTGCATAAAGTGTCACCAGCAGCCTGGGTAATTAAATGGTAAATTTACCATTTACCATTTCAATTAAAGATTGTGTTAAATAATCTCAATCAGATCTCAATTTCAGTCAAAATAGTGGTAATTTTCACAATTGTTTTCCATAATCAAGCAGCCCTAAGAACAAGATTTTTTTATTACAGTGTTATTTATTATTGGAATGTTTACTTTGTGAAGACTTGTGAAGATTTAGCGCTATATAAATAAACTCAAATTAATTGAACTGTTACTGTTACAATTTTGAACTTAAACCAAAAGCTCCATTTCATACAAGCAATAACTGATTTTCCACATTGATGTTTTATTTTTTTTTCTATAACCAAATTTTAAAAGTTGAAGAAAATTCATTTGAGAAAAAAGTGTAATTCTAAAAAAACGGATTGGAATCTTTCAAGGTCAGAGCTCGGCAAAATCAGAATGAATGCATCTCTGCTTGGAGTATCCCTCGTTACGTGTGGCAGCAGCAGTGATGTTGATTTGCACAGTTGTTTGACAAAGATACTCTGTTCTTGGTTATTCGACTGGTCTCAGAATGTTTGTGGCTTAGTGACTTTTTACGTACATTATCACACACTAACTGATAATCTTTCAAACTCTTGTTTAAGCCACAATCCTTAAAGTTACAATTTCAATAAGTTTTTCCAAGGTTACAAAAGTGCTTACAACTGCAACTGAACAATGGTACAATATGAAGTTCATCTATTTGTGTGATTTTGTATGCAAACCATTGGTGATATGAGGGGTTGTAAAATCACAAATATACTGTGTGTGCATATATATTTATTTATAATGAAGTAAAATTAAAACCAGGGGTTGTAAGTGAGAGAGGTACAGCTTGATATGTTTGCCATGAAGCTCAACCAAGAGGATTATTGTGGAAAGGATCCGGAGCTGAATCTGTTCTAGCAGAACCATTATCAGTCATACACACTTGTAGTTTATTCAGCCTTCATTAAGGCTTAGTTTGTATTGTTTGTTTGCTTTTAACAACACTTGATTTACCACACAGTGCTCCCCCTTAAACATCACTTTTTAAATGTCAAGGACTTAGAACTTCCAATCGTCCAGGCGAAAACACAACTTCCATGCAGACGTCCTCTCTGTCTCATTGAGCAGGTATTGGCAGCTTTTCAGAAGAGCAAGGCCCTTCAGGCGCCAACTCTCCAACAGGGTCCATTCCTCTTCATTAACTCATCATCAATATGGATCCGCCTTTTGTTGATGTTGTCACACCTGCACCTTTCCCTGCCCTGTTGCGCTGACCTGGACAGCCCCGCCTGAATAAAAATGAAGTCAGTTTCTCTCATCGTGGCAGTCATTGTGCCATTTGTTGAGTAAAACATGCGGGTCCATTATCGAAGTGTCACGATACTGTGTGTTTGGAACGCGACAGATCACCGCAGGCTGTCAGCCCTGCAGTTTTGCTGCATTACTCTCAGCAGAGGGGAATGCTGGTGATGCTGACAAACGCTGCAGAATGAGGGTCATTTACTGCACATCCATTAGGCAGGTGCCAATACTCCACCTGCAGTAGAGACATCTCTCACTCTCTGCAGGTTTGCATTTTCATCTTCCTGTCCTACATGATAATTTACAATTTATCTGAGCTGTTCACTTCATTTAAACGCCAAAAGTTTATGAAAATTTAAAGACCAGCATTCCTAAAACTATTCCAAGCCCTTGCAAAGCCTTTTCCTCCCACATGAGACATAAAGTAATTCAACATGTCACCCGTGTCTTTTCTCTCAGAAGCATTTTTTGATGGTTTAGGGTCCTTTTTATTTAAATTGGTAAAAAAAAAAACTCCTGTTTAAAAACTACTTTTTAGAGTAAAGCCTGATTTATGCTTCTGCGTCAGTGCGGAGACACGCAACGCTATTATCCGTCCTTGCGTAGGGCAAGCAAGTACGTACGGAGTCGAGCCCACTTTTTTAAACATCCGTCGAACGAGACGGATTACGCAAGCTTGTGATTGGTCAGGACGCCGCTGTTGTTTACAGCGCCGCCATTGCAAAGAGAGCCGAGGATAACTAGCGGCAGACACGGAGAAGCTTGAAGAATGCCTCGTGAAAAAACTCTAAAAATATGAACGTTTAATTCTCCCGTGACTGGAGGAGTGAAAAGATGCGCAGCAAGCGTTTTATTTGTGGACGGAAATGACAGGAAACATGGGTTTAGAGGTGGGGAGCGCATGAAGCGGTGGGAGAATGAGAGACAAATATGTCCGTGTTAAAAGTCTCTTCTAAACACAAAAAACACAATATAAACACACGATCTTGGACCGATACATGACAGGATACCACAGAACAGCGCTACGCCCTCTGTTGTCCTGCCGGGCAATTGCTTTGCAACACTCCCCAGGAGACGGAGAAGTAAAAGAGCAAAACGCTTCGTGCGTGTCTGTCCCTTGCGGAGCTGACGGAGAAGCATGAACCAGGCGTAACACTTAGGACTTTCCTGCTCCTTCACCCTACTGGTTGAAAGTGGAATTACAACTGTCGTGAACAACCCTGCAGCAGCCTGCTGTGGCTAGTGCTAACATCAAGCTAACACTAGCATGAGCCAACTAAGAATAAAATAAGCCATGAAGCACAATGATTCACACTGTTGGACAAAAAATAGTATTACTTAAAAGTCCAGTGGCAACAAAGCCAGGTCAACCTTCGGTGTGTGATTTTGTAGCCTTACTTCCGGGCTTGATGACAACAGAAAAAGAAACTTCTTTTGTTTTCTTCTTGTGCTTTTTATTGATGATCCGCCGACCGCGGGAGCAGGGAGGGGTGTGTGCGCAAAACATTTTGTCAGTGTAAGCGAGATGAGAGTGTGTGGCTTCGAGGACCGTCTCACCATAGTCCAACGACCGGGGGTGGGGGTGGGGGGGGGGGGGGGTGGATGACAGCGTGTGAAGAGGGTCAAATGCGTGTCTCATTCTCAAAGCGTGAGATTTGGCAGCCCAGACTATAACCCCGGGTTTCCACGGGAGCCGTCAGCAGCGTGTTAATTAGCAGCACGTCTTGCTCGCGTAAGCTGCTGCTTGGCCCTTCCCACGAGACGCGAAGCAGCAGGGGAGCAGCTGTCACCGACAGAGCACGAAGTCACACGAGTGACTTCGTCAGTAAACACAACAACAAGCAGGAGAAAACTACAACATGGTTTGTGTTTTATGTTCTGTCCGTTTTATAATCGCCAATACGGACCTGAAAAACAAAGGAGACCGCTAGCTAGGTGATAACTTCTCACGGGGACGCACAGTTAGTAACATTTTTTAAAAGTAAAGCAACCGGAAGGCAGTACGTTCTTTATTCTGAAAATCTCGGTAGCTTCGCTCCATTTCCGCGTCCAATTTCCTGTCTTTCCTTCCCCAAAAATGTCAAACTTGACCCGTTTCAGAGGCGTCGCGCGTAGAAAATAGAACCGGCGCGTAAAGGCCGCGACATGCTGCTCCTGAGACGCGGCCGACTCGCGCTGCTGACGGCTCCAGTGGAAAAGGTTCTGTTGACCACAGCGGTTCCTATCAGCAGCTATGACGTGCTGCTGCAGTAACGTGCTGCTGACGGCTCCCGTGGAAAGCTGGGGTAACAGCCATAAAGCAGGTAAAGAGCTCCCTCTGGGACACCTACCCGGGCCACAAGATGATGTCGTGCAGTTTTTAGCCGTCAGTGGGCTGCAGAGTGGTGTCAAATATAAAACTGGTCAAGTTTCTAACCCAACAGTCACTGAGATCACTGTTAAAGCTCTAGCTTAAAGTTAAGAAAAAAGTCTTGTAGTCAAGCTCATTAAATCTTCTATTCAAAACAGAAATAGCATAACACACAAAGTTAATTTGTCCTTTTAGAAATCCTCTTTTGCCCTAATGAAACATTAGTGATTTGATCTCAGACGACGTCCTTATAAGGAAAATGTAATTTATTACCAAAATAAAAGACATCTTTTTAAATTTGTCAGTGTTGCCTGAGGCCAACTTATTTTTAGATTTGTAATTAACATAAATGAGGGAACATTTTATCCCCACCCTTGGCAAGTCGGGTGTGGCGTTTATTTTCTTTTTCCTGAACTGTAATATTTTTCTTTTCCTAATTCCCAACAGAATTTCCTCTAGGTTGGACCCAGGATGATGGATGTGCAAGACATTTAGATTTTTACATGAAACATGAATCACTGGAACTGACATTTGCTGACCTGTTCCCATGTGAAGACTATGAAAGGTCTTTATTGAATCGAATGATCAAGCCTCATAAATATGAGAGGAGCACCTATGAGCGCTGATGCTGTGCACTGAAATAACAGTATTTCTGCTAATCTTCACATTTCACGCATCATTAAAATATCAGTTCATAGGACTGAAGAGCAGGTCATCAGAAAGTAACGTGCTGTTGCAAAATGTGTATATTATAAATCAACCTGATGAGTTTGCATTTCAGAAATGATCATTTTAAGCAGACTAGAGATTTTCTCTCAGGTGGTTCATCTGAAGAAAAAAAAATCCATTAGTACAGTAACTATGACTTTATGGTCAAAACATCTAACTACATTTAAAAACACTTGTAAACTTTATCTAGACACCACTGATGGTCATTAAAGGGGGTTTATAACCATTCTAAATGTATTTGAGGAAATATAATTAAGTATTTACTATAGTAATGGAGTATAGGAATGATTGAGCTGATGATTAGTTTCAGCATAGCTGTGTGTGTGTGTGTGTGTGTGTGTGTGTGTGTGTGTGTGTGTGTGTGTGTGTGTGTGTGTGTGTGTGTGTGTGTGTGTGTGTGTGTGTGTGTGTGTGTGTGTGTGTGTAAACATTTACCTTTATATGTTAAGTGGATTCATATATGAGCATAAATATCAGAACAAGGCAGCTCTCCTGTTAATTTTCTTACTATTTCTGCTCAAATAACTGTCTTTTGGAACACTGATAGAACTGGAAATGTTCATAAAGCAAAAGAAAAAGCAATCACTTGAAATGCTTAAAATTGCTGATATGAAGCTCTTTTGAAGGTGTGGGAAACTTGTTTAATCAGTACATTTGCAGTGGTCTCTGGTAGGATGCCTTGTCGACTTGCAGCGATGATGTTTTGGGTGATTCCACGAAAACATGAAAAAAGTGAAAGTGTGACGTAGATCTGTCAGGCTTTTCAGATCTTAAAGTGTCACCGTCTATTTTCTATCACAAGCTAATGTGGGAGACAGGTGTAGGAGACTATTTTCATGTTCAGCCTGCATGAAAAACTCAGTGACTTATGATGATAAATAATAATAAAAAATGTTGTTTCAGTGAGCCACACCTTAAAAATATCGGTAAGGCTAGCTGCTAGTTCTTTAGTCCAGTAGAACATAAACTCCATTTTCCTAAACACAGGCTAGGTAATATTGCCATTATTCACTCAAGTAATGATTACATTTTTCTTTATGTTCAATTTAATTATTTAAAATGGGACAATAGATAGCTCAAATATAAACTGAATGGGCTGCATGGTTGATTTAACCTAATTTTAACTTTAAACCAGAAATATTATGCACATTATCACATTTCAGGTATTTAGTTAAAATGTTCTGTAATAATGAAAAATATCTAGTTCTTAAAAATTGGACTTTCAATAGGCTTATGTTAGAGTAACAGAGTTATAAAAATCAGGTTTAATTTATTAAGTATCTATATAACAATATAACAGTAATACACAATAAATTTGGCCCTTGCCACCCTTAGATCCTCCACCATCGGGCAGTAGATATGAAGAGAACTAGATATAGCAGGCTTTTGAGGAAGATACTCATCCTGATACTACTTCTGGATGCTAGTTTGATGCTAATTTGCAACAAAATTCAACAAGGCAGAGGCAGAATGGCCTTGATTGAGTTCTGGGGAATCCCAGAATGTCCTGTGGGAGTGCTTCATTCGCTACTAGCTATTGGGCCTCGAAGCAGGAGTTTCTACTTTTTTGATTGCTGCTGTGAATTCCCTCAAGAGAAAACTTTAGTCATTACGAGAAAGGTGACAGCATTTAGCCATTCGAGGTATATGCATTTACTTAAGCAATAGTTAATTTCATTTTTTGAGATACAGGTTAGGTATCCCACCCAAAAGGGCTATTACTGAGATTTACTTTATAGATTAGTCTTTTATTGTAGAAGTGCGTTGAGACCAAACTTGATTTTTTTAAAGTAGCAGAACAAACACACTGCAAACTAATAAAAAAAATCTAAAACTAAATGACCCCAAAAATCTAATGACATAGTCTTTAGACGTTCTTCTTAAGTGATAGTTTACTCATATGTAGGCAGTTGTGTATTGAAATGTGAGCTTTTTATAGTTAAAGTGGGGGAGGAATAACAGGTGGGTCCATGAGAACGCTACACTTAAAAGCACCAGGGAAAATTAGCATAGTATAAGCATATCATTAACTCTCGGGGAAGTAAAAACAATGTACTCTCCAGGGTGGGATCCAAAGATAGGCCTCAGATCCACCCTGTGTAGGTGGTTGCCACTCCAGGCTCTTCGAGCTAACGTTCCACACACTGTTTACCACCTTTTTTATATGAAAATACAAGTCTGTAATGTTCAGAAAGTCAAAAGAAGCATTTTAAAAGTTGACAAGTTCACTTAAATGGAGCATGAGAGTTAGGAAGACAGTGTATTTGATTGATCTACATTTGCTCTAACCAGCCCGCTTGTTCAGTGAAAGAGTCAGGATTCCTCTGAGATACATTATGAATGTTTTGACCACTAGTTAAGGTGGAATGCTGTCGCCAGGTAAGTAGTGACTGTCTCACCTAGTCTAAGTATCTCTGTAATCCTGTTTGCTTGTGATGGTGAAGAAGGAGATGGAGCATTGTGTCAGTGCTTTGCAGTAATGACCATGCAGCTCTGGTCTGTCATGGTACAGGAAGAGCTGAGTGGAGCAGCAAAGCTTTAGATTTACTGGTCCATCTATGTTCTGATGCTGTGGCAGCAGTAGCGCATTAGGGGGAGCGGGTTGTCCAGCAATCCAAGGGCTGTAGGATCAATTATGCCTCCAGGAAGTGAAAGCTGCTGTTGTGCCTTGGGCAAGACCCAGCCTAACTTGCCTGCTGGTGGTGGTGGAGGGACTGGTTTTCACCTGTGTTCTGCAGCCTTGCCGCGGTCATTGCAGCTATCCAGAGCAGCTAGCCTGTGGCTACAATGTAGCTCATCACCACCAGGGTATGAATGTGTGTGTGAATAGCTGAATGTCTGTTGTGTTATAAAGTGCCTTGGGGGTTATAGGACTCTATATCAAATACAGCCCGTTTACCGTAAATCCTCTAATACAGGCCCGGGCCTGTATTTGACTCAAGCTCATCAAGCTCCAGGCCTTTATTGGAAGGAGGGCCAGTATTAGAGGCAGGCCTCTATTTCTATTTGAGCAAAATGAACTAATGGTTCGCTGGAGTTTTTGACAATTAAAATTGCGCCCACATTTTCAAAGTTAAACACATTTCTTTTAACAACGGTAGTTTCTGCTTCAGCCCTCTCCCCCCTCCCCCTGCACAGCGGCCGCAAACTCACTGATGCGCCTGCAGCCTCTCGGAGTTCCTGCTGCTCTAAACATTAAAATAATTATTTCATTTTCTGTTCCTCACTTCTGATGACCTTGAATGGTGTCTGTTTGTTGCAACCACCAGGTACAAAAACTAACTTGTTTTTATTTGACTGTTTTTCTGTCCTGCCTGTTTATTATCTTCCTGCATCTCCTCTCAATCCTAAAGAAAAACTGCTACCTGGGTTCATATATATTCACCTTATGAGTTACCTTTGAACTGCAGTTCTAAAAGATCTACTGACCGCAAAAACAGCGGATTGCTCGCTGCTTGGCGGCCGTATCAGTGATCAGTGCGTCGGAGGACAAGGTGATGCGCGCAGCGCCCCGCTCCACAGCATGTAGCGAAACGCATCAGGCGCAAATAAAAGACAGAAAACATTAAAGGAAATGAACTGACATGAACAATTGCGTGTTAAATTAGTTTTTGAGGTGGCGACACCTGATTGTTACTGTGGCCGTGCTCAGGACGCAGATCTACCGACCGCGAAAACAGCGGAGCGCTCCCTGCTTGCCGGCCGCATCAGTGATCTGTGCGTTGGAGGACAAGGTGAAGCGCCCCGCTCCACAGCAGTGATACACATCAGGCGCAAATAAAAGACAGAAAACATTAAAGGAAATGAACAGACATGAACGATCGCGTGTCAGTACCTACGGTCTGGCACAGACCCCCCCCATATCCCCCCCCCCCCCCCCCCCCCCCGAGCGCAGGAGCTTGTCACCTGCTGACAGCAGGCTGCTGTCTTTTCCGAGGGCTGCATCTTGCCGGTCATTATCACGTGACAGCGACTAGTCGACGACAGGCATAAAAAGTCACTATAGTGAAGTTGACTAGTTCATACACCCCCTACTGCTGCTCTCCAGAGTGTTCTGCAGCATAATCAGCACGTTCTCTTTGAACTTGATAGTGTAATGACCTGGCTGGGGTTGTAAGCCAGGTGCATTCTGGGTATTATGTTATATGTGTTTCCTATCATTCTGCTAGTTTCTATGTGTTGATTTGCGTGTTGTGTGAGTGTTATGTAAGCCACAGGGAAGGTGATGTGTGTTCTGTGGAGGGGTTGAATTAGCATGGTTAACTGACACCGTGACTCTGTGTGGTAGGAGCGTGATAGAGGATCGTGTCTGTAGCGTTACAAAGCGTTGAATGAAAAGCCTAATAAAGGTCTGTGTGAACCTCTACTGCCTCCTGCTGGTTGATTTGGGGACTATAACCCTGCCGCTGGGACGCTCATACTTGCTTGTTACCACATTCCACCCGGCCACAATAAGAGACCGGCCATTATTCACCTCTGCTGACTCCGACACGGCCAAAATTGGAGACCCGGCCTTTTATTGAATACCAATTGAATACCGGGACCCGGCCTTTAATTGAATACCAATTGAATACCGGCCTGTATTGGAGGATTTACGGTATACACGCAGGGTTCGGGGGCCACAAAGAGGGGGCCCACAGGCCGCCTATTGAGGACCACTGTACTGGACCATATTCTACACAGCCTTGATAAAGAGGGCGTACTGGACTCCACTAGCTATCATACCAACCCCAGCTAGTCAAAACTTTGCTGGTCTGAAAGTATCCTCAAAGTTACTTGGCGGGCTTGATGCTACAGTTTCACTCATCTGAGGGGCAGAGTAGTAGGAGTCAACCTGAAAAACACACAGAGACAATGCTGTAGAGTTATGCCGTGTGATAACCATTGACCATACCAAAAAGGCAATAATACCTTCTCAATACTTTCTGCGACAAAAGCAGTGTGTTCTGGTGGCGACCTGCCTCCTGAACACTTCCCGTAACCCGCTTCTGCAACATTTCCTGAAAGCAACAAAAATATTGAATGTAAAACAGGTTTCAACCAATAGAAATGGCTTTTTATTAAGCCCAAGTTAAACTGAAGTTCTTGACTTAAGCTTAAAATAGAGGTGAGTAACCCTGGTCCTCGAGATCCACTATCCAGCATCTTTTGTTTACACGCTCCATCAGAACTAACTCTGTGGTTGAACTAGTGATCATGAAGTTCTGCAGAAGTCTGTTAGTTTTTTCGATTGCTAAAACTCAAAAATCAAAAATGAGGCACGAATTTCACAACCTCTACTTCAATTCCCAATCCCTGACTCCATTTATCACTACTTAAGATTGCCTTATCATATTAGCTCTCTGATT
Organism: Nothobranchius furzeri; assembly: GCF_043380555.1. Classification (NCBI taxonomy): domain Eukaryota; kingdom Metazoa; phylum Chordata; class Actinopteri; order Cyprinodontiformes; family Nothobranchiidae; genus Nothobranchius; species Nothobranchius furzeri. The sequence goes on from NC_091742.1 coordinate 70,252,687, forward strand.
GTCCTCCTTTACACTCTGATGTCAATTTCACATCATCATGCTGTCAAACACAGCACACAATTTTCACGTTTACACACACTTGTCAAAAAAACTCTCAAAGCTTCAATCAACAACACACAAATATTCAAATCTCTAAACTTTCATGTCTGGTGAGCAATTTGCAATCAGGGACTGCAGCATAAAAGTAAGTTTCCACAAGGCTACCCAGGTGTATGAGTGGTTTCAGGACCACCCACGGTTTTCCATTTTATACCTTCCACCTTATTCCCCCTTCCTCAATCCCGCTGAGGAGTTTTTCTCAGCCTGGAGGTGGAAGGTGTACGAAAGGAATCCACAGAGCCAGGTCCCACTGCTTCAAGCCATGGAGGAGGCTTGTAGAGATGTGGCCTTTGAGGCCTGTCAGGGCTTCATGAGGCACTCAAGGCGGTACTTCCAGCGCTGTTTGGACCAGGAGGACATTACCTGTGATGTTGATGAGGCCCTCTGGCCAGACAGAGACCAGAGGCATGATGCCCCATGATTATGCTTGAATGTGAGAGGGGGTGGAGGTGGTTACTGTAACTGTAAAAATAAAATGTTTTGTCTCAAAATCTGTGTGTGTGTGTGTGTGGGGGGGGGGGGGGGGGGGGGTGGCTGTAAAAATACAATTTTTTGTCTCAAAATTTGTGTGATGTCTAATGTTTGTTTCAGAGAAAAGTGAGCACTGTCATACATTCAGTGTGTAATTCATTGTGTTCCATTTAGACAATTGTGTTTTCAGTTTTGCTCTTCAGTGTTCCATGCTTGGTAGTGTTCACCCAAAGGCTACTTGTGTTTAAGCAATGAATGATATGTGTGTGTCATGTGAAAATGTGGCTGTGTTTACCAAATGAAAACACGTGTTCCATTTGGGGAACATGTTACGATATGTGATGGCAGGGTTTTGTTGCAAATGGAAGCCACGGTTTAGCAATTTGTGTGTTATGTTTGGGGTTTTGTGTGTGCAGTTTTGAAAGAAACGTACAGTTTTGAAAAACGTGTTTTAGCAATAAAAAAACTGTAATTACCCTCTGAGCTTTAAAATCAGGTGTGCTGGAGGTTGGAGCAAGGAGAAACCTAAAACATGCTGGATAGAGGAGCTCGAAGACTAGGGTTGAAGATATTTAATCAGTAACTGGATGTAACTTAGCATTAATCTTGTGTGCAATATAATACATATGATTCATGCTTGGTGGTTAGGCTACCTTCCATACCACTCGCAGCATCTGCAAACATTCCCTTTCAAAATAAAATTTGCCTAATGAAAATAGATGTGATTTGAAAATGATGCTGTGTAATTTGGAATTTGGCTAAGGCTAACAAGTTAGCTGCTATCAAGAAGCACACGCTGCTCAGTCACATTGAATAACTCAAACAAAAGCACGACTAACTAAGACAACAACCCAATTAACTGCATAAACAGTACACTGACCCAAATTAACTTATGCAGATGGATGGTGGTCTGTGGTGCACTCTCTCCACTTGGCGGCGCCACTGTGCTGACAAAAATATGGGCGGAAATGACGTTGAACCTAAGCTCTTTCATCCAGGCCATTCATTTCCCAGGCGGCCAATAAGCCCAAAGCTCGCCCCCAGGTAAAATCAGGCTCAGTAACTGAAAAGGCTAACCCCAGTTTCACACTGCAAACATTAGTGGAACGGGACAGCAGCGGAGCGGCTCACTCACAAACTTCAAAGCGGTCCTTTTCACACTGGTAGTCTTGGCCACGGCACGGCTTCCTCGCTGCGCCTCGCTGTACCCGCGAGATTCTAAAATCCCTCGAGACTTCCGATACCTTCCTCATCGAGAGATCACAACCCCCGCGAGGAATCACACCGTTGCACTTCTCGAAAGAAACTGGTGGTAAACAAAGCCATTCGGTCACACGTACTGACGTAAGTTATATATAACATCGCAACGTTGCATTTTATTTAGAAAATATCCGGGGATTTTACACTGAAACCATGTGATTTCCTGTCTCGCACTATGTGAACTGCGGAAATTGACGTGTCCCAGAAGCGGCTCGCGGAAAAAATAGAACTCGATCCTATCTTTAGCGGCAGTCGCAGCTGGTTTGAAACACTTCATAGACCATAATTGGATTCTATTTGAAGCGGTGCCACTTCGCTGCAGTTCCGTTCCACTGATGCTTGCAGTGTGAAACCAGGGTGAACTGTAAACTCAGCACTGAGCCCAGGGACAAGAGAAATGTAAACTCAGCACAACCTTTTTTCTCATTTAGTTCTTCAAATTCTTTTTCATTAAATAATATTTTTGTTTTTGCAGTTTTGGGTTTACAGTGATATTTATTTTTATTCATACTTTTTTTAATTCAAGTCATTTTTTCAAGTTTCAAGTTTTTTTGTTCTGATTTACAATTTCTTTTTCAAGTTTTCATTTTTTTTTCAGTTTTTTGAGTTTACAATGCGTTTTTATTGTTTGCATGGAGCTGAGCTCGTTTGGATGCCATAGATGTGCGTCTAAGTCATTTTTGTGTTTGTCATTATATTCTCATTAGTGGCATGATGCATACTTTGCATAACCATCATGTCTTCTGTCCCTGAACACTGCTCTCATTTCAAATATTTAATCCCACCACATTCATTATATCACATCCAGACAATACTCTTATTATAAAACAAACTTTTATGTGTTCTGACTCTAATGGACTAAACATCTTCCAATGCATTTAAATGTGATCACTCGATATCTATTGAAACAATAAAAGCACAAAACCCTAGATTTCAAAAAATATTTACATGCTATCTACATACTACTGTCTTCTTCTCTGTTGTGCACAACAGACACTCTGTCTGGTCTGAGGTCTGCACTGTGCCTCATGGCAGAAACCTTCAGTCCTATGTGTAGCAGCAAGTGTGTGAACACATCCTGATATTTCCAGCCTTAGAGCCTTACCTATGTTTTAATTTATGTAGATGATGTAGTTCTATTGGGGTCTTCAAGCAAAGACTTTCAGCATGCGTTGGAGAGGTGCAGCCAGGATGAAAGTCAGCTCCGCCAAGATTTAGGCCATGGTCATCAACTGGGAAATTTAAGAAGGCTCCTATTGGATTTGGTGTGAGACTTGACCTCAAGTGAAAAACTTTAATATCTTGGTGTCCTGTATGGTTCTGGTAATAGGGGCATTGGTCCATCTAATTGTGGTAAATCTGAAGCTGAATTTAGAGGTAAAGGCTCAAGTTCTCTGCTTGGATCATGACCAAAATAATGAGATCCCAGATAAACTGTAAGTGGCTGAATATAGCTTCCTCCATAGTGTGGTACAATAACCCTTATGGATGCTCCTATGGACAGAGGAGCACTGTCATGAGTCTGTTTACAAGTAATGTCGGATCTAGAATACCTTGGGATCTTTCAAGAGGAGGTGGATTGTGTCACTTGGCCCGGATGGATGGCCTGTCTCAGTTCTCATTCAGTCTTTACTAGATACATACACAGAAATTAATTTGTATTTCAATTCTATAGGACTGAAGACTAAACTGACCTTAAAAACATTGACTGTCGAGATGTGGGGCCAAAAGTGAGACACCTGCTTCAAATTTGTAACAACTGGCCATGCCTTTCCCACACCAAAGACATGGTGCCACCATTGTGATAAACCACCATGTTTTGATCACGCTCAGAACGATTGTTGACCCTTCCCACTATTGTTGATTCTTCTGCTTCTTACCACACATCTCAAGAGCTTCACAAGACACTGGAGAGACCATGCTTGTTTGTCTTTTCATTTGCATTGTAGCAAGGTTTTTTTTTTATGAATGGGGTCTAACATTTGACATTACAGGATTTCGTCTGACATACTGAAGATATATCAAACACTAACCCAAATCCTTGGTGTGTGTTGGAAATGAGTAGAAAAAAGATGTGTAGCCATTAGGGGCTGCATGACTTCATTTTTTTTTAAGTCGACAGTCAAGTAATGAAAATCAAGTCGACTTTGATAGTCGTTGATGGCGTCATACACCTGAAGCGGGTTGGTTCGCTGGAGTTTTTGACAATTAAAATTGTGCCCACATTTTCTAAGTTAAACACATTTCTTTTAACAACAAGTTTTTGCATCTTTACTGTTCCCCTGCTTCAACGTTCAGTGTTTGCGTTAATAGAGGTAAAAGGTTAAAAAATCTCCAGCATATCTGCATTAAAGTGTAATTCAAGGCATTCATTCATTTTGATTATTTATATAGTTAATACAATCTGAGTGAAGGTCCAATTTGTGAACATTTCTCATCACTTCTGGAATTCCATCAAAGCCTCGGTGCGTGTTTGTGAACACAGTTGAACAAAGTTTGAAATAAGACTTTTTATGTTTAAGTGTTGGGTTTTCTCTGAGTCCATGAACTGACTGTCTGACCTTACTTGTCTTTGCCATTGCTGAACTGTGTGGGAGGAAGAACAAATGACTCATAGTTGCATAGTTTTGGCTTTGTGGGTTTTTGCCTTTCATCGTGTTGGTTAGACACGGACCAAAATAAGAAAGAGGAAAATACTTTTTCCTTGTAAGCAAATATAGAAACCTGAGGTGGAATTTTACTCAGATTGTTTACAGAATTGAGAATAAATATGATCTGGTTTTCCTGATTTGGGCATCAAACTGATAAAAACTGAGTTGACTGCATGCATTTCAAGCCCACATACACATGTTATAACAACATAAAAGCTGTTTGATCCTTCAGACATCAAACATTGGTCTGGATTCTTTATTGCAAGTTTGTCTGAGACAAAAGGGAAAAAAGCCACCATAATGGCTGGTTCCAATCCCTAACAAACCCTGTCAAACTGTGTGTGTTCCAAATCATCGTTTTATATTGTTCACTTGAAAGTTCCTAAACTTTGGAGGAAGGAAATGTTCCAGCGCCCCCATTTGCTGACTATTTTGCTTGGATCCTATTTTGTAGCACTCTGTTTCTTCTTAGTATAGAATAAAGATTTGATAGAATGTATGTTTGTAGGTTAGTGTGATGGAGACTAGGGGTTCCATTCATTATGATTTATGTTCTGTTATTTCTGATTGAGTTACAGACAAAAGGTTGTTATTGAAGTGATTTATTTTGTGCTGGACATTTGTAACAGGTTCTTTAGAAGCAGAGGGACTGGCCACCCTTCCTGTGTAAAGAGGAAATGTTGGCTAAATGTCAATATGTGTTTAAGCTCATCTCCAAAGTTTCACTCACATTTCTGGTAGTCTCTCCTCAGCAGGACGGGGCAGCAAAGGGAAGTTCTTCTTCTTCTTGTTTATTGGCGGGTGGCATCTAACTTCTAGGTGCATTTCCGCCACCTACTGTGCTGGAGTGTGAGTCGGAGTAAGAGCGTATAAAAAAAACTAAATTCTATTTAACAAACCACTGTGGTTTAGATACTTAATAACCAACTTATATTTCCTTTCTTCACCATTTAACAAATTCTTTACATTTATCACTCCACCTCCTATGTTTTTTAATTTCTCCCTGAGTTGTCCTCTACTTTCCTCATATTTTATGCAGTTACACAAAACATGTTCCACTGTTTCTTCCCCACCCCACATCCACAAAAAACCGGTGGGATGTTTCCCTATAAGATGCATTGTATTGTTAAGCCCAGTATGTCCCATTCTTAATCTTGATATTATTCTTTGATCTCTATACTATTCATTCTTATATTTTTCCATTTTCCTACTTTCCCTTGTATCTGAAATAAATGTCTTCCTTTCTCTTCCCTTTCCCACATTCTTTGCCACTCTTCCATTATATGTGCTTTAATGATAGATTTAATTTCAGCTGCACTATATGCAATATTTATTATTTCTCTCTCTCTTATTGCCTTTTTTTGCAAAATAATCTGCCATTTCATTTCCTTCTACTCCTCTATGTGCCGGTACCCATAAAAATTTTACTTTTGTACCCAATTTCCTTAATCTAAATATGGTCTCATATATTTCATATAATATATCTATTCGACTTTTGGTAGACATTAATTTAACTGACACTAATACAGATAACGAATCAGTACATATAATTCCTTTTTTAATTCTATTTTGTTCCATCCATTGAAGACGAAATAATATAGCTATCATCTCCACCAGGGGCGGCGTTAGGCCCGGCTACTTGGGCTGAAGCCCCAGATGTTTCATGAAAAGCCCCGGATCTAAATCGCGGAAGTAACAAGCAGTACCAAAGTCCAACAGAGAGGGAGCAGCTGGCAGTAGTTTGTATACAGCCTGCCTGAGCCTCCACCACTGAAGAAGAAGCCCTTCAGCAGCCGGCTTCTTCTACACTCTCTGCCTGAAACACGAGTGAAGATGGACATAAGGACATTTTTTAGACAAAAAGTACACAGATAAATGATCTGGAGTTCTATCCCTAACTACTACTCCTATATGTGGTATCACAAATGCAAAACCAATTTTCCCCCTACCAGTCCCTTTGATCCATCTGTAAAGATTTGCACAAAAGACTCATAACTTTTTAATCTATCTTCTGTAATTTTATCCCAATTTCCTTTTCCCCCACTGCTTCTTATTTTATCATAAGTACTATAATCAACACACACTTCCGGAAATATCCATTTTGGATTAACTGTATATAAAAACTTTTTAATTTGTACTTTATCTTGCATCTTACTCTCTTTTGCCCTATCTTGCACTTTCCAGATACCATATTCCTTCTTCAATTTCTCCTTTTCCCAACACCGACTCAGTGCCCTTTTTGCCATGTGTTCGTTGTCCTCACACCCTTGTATACTTGCCCAATAATTTAAAGCTATCTGTTTTATTCTAAGCTGTATTGGTATCTCTCCCATTGCTACCTGTATTGCCACAATAGCTGTAGTTTTTATTGCCCCACAACACACTCTTAATGCTTGACTTTGTATGATTTCAATCCTTTTCATTAATGTTTTAGATGCTGAACTATAAACTATACTCCCATAATCTATCACTGATCGTATCATTGCACTGTACATGTATTTTAATGCCTGAGCACTAGCCCCCCACTCATATCCTCTCACACATCTCACTATATGTATTACTTTTTTGCATCTTTCCTCTATTTTATTTATATTATCCTTCCATATTAACTTTTTATCAAATATTACTCCTAAATATTTAAACTTATCTACTTGCTCCAACTCTTTTCCGTACAATGTTAAATTTTCCATTACTTTCTTGCCTTTTGTGAACACCCTTCTTTTAGTTTTTTCCACTGAAAATTTGAAACCCCATTCATATGACCAGTTTTCCACTGTTACGTCCCCGACAGGAGATGTTAAAATGTGAAGGAGGGGGTAACATAAGAAATACGACAGTGGCAGTTAAAATGGGTTTAATTGTGATAAAAGGTTCTAAAAACAAGAGCAAACAGACGGCGAGCATTATTAAAATAATGCAAAACAAAAACTTCACTATAAGATTAACAGTTAAAAGACAAATTATCAACTATATAAAACACCTGGTTAAAACTTTATTAAAAGTTTTACCTAAACTGAAGGTGTTTTAAAACACAATGACGTTGATAAAAGTCTAAAAACTAAATCAGAGTTAACCTTAAAACACAGTCAACACTAGGTGACTTGTACAAAAGATCCATGTGGATCACTCAGAGTTAAAACTATAAGTTAAAACTCATCATAACAACGGGGTTAAACCAAACGAGACCTGGAGGACAGCAGAACCCCTGCACTGATGCCTCCCAGACATCAGGAGGATTCAGTTCAGCTGTGCTCCTCAGCAGCCTGGAAGAGAGGAGGAGGAGGGGCGGTGTCCAGTCAATCACCAGAGCTGGGTGATCCTGGCTGCTTTTTCCCCTCTTCAGGCTGGCAGCCGTGACATCCACCATTTTAATTGCTTCCTGAATTTTCTTTTGCACATATTGGATATTTTTCCCTTTCTTCCATATTGCTCCATCATCTGCAAATAATGCCTTACCAAACTCATTCCGCACATTCTGAAACACATCATCTATCATATTGGACTAATGACACTCCCTTGAGGAGTGCCATTTTCTACTTTACACCCCCTAGAAAATGTACTTCCTATTTTTACTTGAATATTTCGCTCACTCAAAAAATCTTTAATCCAGTTATACATTCTTCCTCCTACTCCTAATTTTTTAAAGTTTTATTAGCAATCCCTCTTTCAAAGCGAAGTTTGTGTCCCAGGTGTTGCTTTTAAGCTGCTGGAGCCTACCACTTAAATAAGGAGGTGTGATTCCTGGAGGAGTTATGTGAAACCTAGTTTCTTTTGTTTGAGTGAACTTGGATTTATTTAGTCAATATAAGTTGTATTTATGTAAATAGTGTTTGGTATCATTTATTATTTGGTGGTTGGGTTTGGTAAATATTATTTAGTTATTCTTTCTTGGATTACCCCTTTTCTTGGTTTCTTCCAATCATTCACTTGGTTATAAAAGGCAGTGAGTGTTAGTGTTAGTTGTTGGTGACAAGACATGCTGCAATAAAGCCACCTCAACTTGATTTATTTGTTTGCCTCTCCTTCAAACCACGTGCCGCCGCCGGTCAAAACTGACAAGTGGTGCCAGGAGTGGGGCTTTGGAGAAATAATGAGGCAAAGATGAAGAAAGGTGGGAAGAAAAATGAGAATGGCACCGAAAGTCAGGAGAGTACAGCAGCGATGGATGGAGCAAAAGCTGCAGCTAGCTCTGATGATAAATTGGATGAACTTGCAGACCTTGTCAAATCTTAATGCTGTCTCTAAATTTGATCCCTATCCAACGCCGCGCGTCGATGCATTTTTGGAGAGAGTCGGGAGATGCAATTTCATCACAACCTTGGACCTCAGCAAGGGCTACTGGCAGCTGGCCCTGGCACCAGAAGCAAAGGAGTTGACAGCCTTCAAGACACCGTTTGGGGTTTTCCACTTCCAGGTGATGCCGTTTGGTTTGCAGGGAGCACCAGTGACATTTGTTGTTGTTTATGTTGTTTATGTGCTTAGCAGACGCTTTTAACCAAAGTGACTTACAATTTTTTTTTACCTATAGGGCATGTTGTGATCTGTGGGGGAAACCGGAGTACCCGGAGAAAACCCACGCATGCATGGGGAGAACACGCAACTCCACGCAGAAAGGCGAGTTGTGAACCTGCGACCTTCGTGCTGCGAGGCAACAGTGCTAACCACTGCGCCACCATGCAGCCCAGTGCCTCATGGACCAGGTGCTGATGGAGGCCTCAGACTTTGCTGCAGCCTATTTGGATGATGTGGTGATCCTCAGCCAGACATGGGAGGAGCATCTTCATCAGCTTCAGCATGTTCTTAATCTCATAAAATTGGCGGGCCTCACCATAAATCCTCACAAATGTATGTTTGTACAAAGTCAGGTGGAGTACCTGGGTTATGTGGTTGGGAATGGACAAGTCAAACCTCAGGTGGGGAAGGTAGAAGCTATTCATGCATACCCAGTGCCTGCAACAAAAAGTGTGCTTTTGTTGGACTTGTGGGGTGGTACAGTAAATTCATTCCCCATTTTGCAGAGAGAGCTGCTGTTCTCACTGATTTGACAAGAGCTTCTGCGCCGAATAAAGTCAGATGGACAGAAGAATGTAATAAAGCTTTTAACGACCTGAAGTCTGCAGTCTCAAGTGACTCTGTTCTCTACAGTCCAGACTTTAATGAACCCTTTATTTTGAAAACAGACGCCTCTGGAGTAGGTCTTGGTGCGGTGTTGCTCCAAGACGCTGATGGTGGCGCGTCACTTCCTTCAGCGTCAGCCTGAAGAAGCCGGCAACCGTCGGCGAAACTGCAGCGTCAATAACAGGTAACAAAACTGTTTCTGTGTTTTAAAAAAGAACGACAACATGGAATTAGAAATAATTCACAGCAAGAACACACCTAAGATTTTCAATATGTGTTTGTTAACCTCAAAGTTTCACTCACCTTTCTGGTAATGTCTCCTCAGCAGGGCAGGGCAGCAAAGGGACGTTTGTGTCCCAGGTGCTGCTTTTAAGCTTCTTCTTCTTCTTCTTCTGTTGTTTAATGGCGGGTGGCAACCAACTTTCAGGTGCATTTCCGCCACCTACTGAATGGGAGTGTGAGTCGAAGTGGGGAGTATCCTACTTAAAAAAAAAACAACCTAAATTCTATCAAGTAATCCACTGTCCCTTAAAAAGTCTATGACTAACCTATACACCACTAGTCCCCCATTTAACAGAATACCCAACTCAAAATCCTTATATCCTTTAACTTTTAATTTTTCAACCATCAATTTCCTATGACCCACATATTTCCAACAAGCACATAATACATGTTCTACTCTTTCCCTATCAAGTCTACAGTCACACTGCTTTTAAGCTGCTGGAGCATACCACTTAAATAAGGAGGTGTGATTCCTTGAGGAGTTATGTGAAACCTAGTTTCTTTTGTTTGAGTGAACTTGGATTTATTTAGTCAATATAATTTGTATTTATGTAAATAATGTTTGGTATAATTTATTATTTGGTGGTTGGGTTTGTTAAATATTATTTAGTTATTTCTTGGATTACCCCTTTTCTTGGTTTCTTCCAATCAAGTCACTTGGTTATAAAAGGCAGTGAGTGTTAGTGTTAGTTGTTGGATGTTGGTGTTGGTGACAAGACATGCTGCAATAAAGCCACCTCAACCTGATTTATTTGTCTGCCTCTCCTTCAAACCACGTGCCGCCGCCGGTCAAAACTGAGTTAGTAATTTGTTTTACTCACAATTCTACATAATTTTGGGTGATAAATTATACATATTATATATTAGACAAATAAGTGTGAGGGACTGTTTGAGAGCTGGAAGAGCCGGTTCTTTTTAGTGAGCTAAGCCGTAAGAACTAGTTCCCATCATTATTTCTTACCAAAACCACCACTCTATAGAACACTATTGAGTAATAAGTACATTTAAAACTAAAATTCTTTGACAGGTGTATGATTGTCAAAATGAAACTTGAATTTTAACAACTGAAACTTGCTGAGTCGAGTATTGAGGTTATGTTGTCAGTTTGTGGGTGGAAGTGGAGCTACAACAGGCGAAAAAGCCAAAGCTGTTTGACATAGACAAATGCTGCCTACTCAGAACAACCAGAGGGTGCAAAGTAAAAAAAATAATGGGACAATTTACAGGAAGGAACGTTGCCAGATCTGCTTATTGAACAGTGCAAAACCATAATTAAATACATATGGAAAAAACATTATGTAAATGCCTATGTGTTTTCCCCCCATTTATTCTGACTTCTAAAGTCCTATAGAGTTGCGGTTGGCGTCTTTCTCTGTGCTTTTAAAGATCAGTACTGTCGAAACACATTCTGTGTTTTGCCATGTGGAGCTTTAATCGATTGCTCTGCTGAAGATATTGATCCACGACTACAGTACACCCGTAAACCTCAAACTTCATGGGAATCCAATAATGCGTAGATCTTTGTAAAGTCAAGATGGACCTTCGTAGAGATTTATGCATGGTTTGAAAGTCATTCAGTGGCTTTTCATAAAAAATAAGAAAAATTAAAATGGCATGAATCACATTCAATGAATTTACACATAACCCTAATTTTTGATCAGATTAGCAGGACAATAATCAGGTCAGGTGTTAGTTTTTACTTTTTGGCAGCCACCTGGGTTTTTGCCCAGATTCCTTTGGTTATATCAAGCCCTAATTCACAGAAACAAAAAAATTTTTTTCATTATTATTTCTGATTATCAGTCACTCAGAGTTTAGCATGCAGGCTGAATGTGAAAATAGTCTCATACACCTATCAGTCTTATTAGCTGTAGATAGAAAATAGACAGAAAATGCTCATTTCAGAAAATCCTGACAGATCACTTAACATTCATGGACTCGCCCATTCTGACTCATGACGGGAAAGGCTGCTGTTGGTTTAAATGACCCACGGGGACTCCAAAGTGCTTTGCACTACAGTGTATCATTCACCCTACACACACACACACACACACACACACACACACACACACACACACACACACACACACACACACACACACACTGAGCATCCTGGGAAAAGCAGAGAATATCTTAATTAGCTCAAACTATCCATTAGCATTAGCAACTCAACCACATGGCAGAACTCCTTCAGGCTGGGTTATTTGTGGAGATAAAACATCAACGTTACAGAGCAAAAAAAAAAAACGAATCAGAGGAGAGTTGTCCAAATATCAGGAAATAAGACTCCAAATCCTGTTGTTTGAAGCTACTTTCTCCTCCAGCTGACTTCTATGTTATCAAACAGGCGCACTGGAGTTTTACTTCCCCAGAGAACAACTTAAGGCATTCATTCCAACTAGAGGCCACTAGTCTAGAGAACTAATCCAAATTCTTGCTTTGCACAGTTTGGTCTAGGAACGCTCCATTGGAACCTCTGAAGCCCCTAGCAGCATTCTGGCTGGCCAATCACAGCTCACAGGTGTTTCGAACCCATCTATATGCTTTGTGGACCAATCACAGTGCTTTATCCACTTTGTGGGCCAATCAGGGCCCTCTATTCGCCTGGTGGGCAGGATGATGCAACAGAGTGGAACAAGATGGCGACAGCTTGTTTGAAACGGCTTTTACATCCATTTAGGACTATTTGGACCTGGACCTTTTTAGAAAAAAATTATGTATTTTTGCCTTCAACAGCGGACCGCCTCGTTTAACGACATCCGTTGTGGTGAGTAGGTCATGTTGTTCATTGTCCAGCAGCATGCAGAGATCGTTGAAAAGACAACGGTAGAACCCGCCCTATGACCGAGAGCTGTCAATGGAGCATTGCCAGTCTAAATACATATATTTAGTCTAGCAACACTTCATACATGGCTTGCCAGGCTAAGAGACCACTGCAAATGTCATTAATGTGAATAAAGTTGACCTTTTCACTAGACATTTTCTCAACTTAATACCTGCCACTTATTCACTCTGTTTCTTGTCATGCTAATTATCATTTTTCTGTAACTTTTGTCCTTTTTTTCTCTACAGAAATTGTATTTATGTGACTCATACATACAAGCATCTCAGTCACAAACAAAGAAGAAAAATGAAAAATTGTTCATTAAAAATTAAATAAATAAAAACATGGCCAACATCATCACTTTAAGAGAACAGGGAACAAAAATAAAACATTCATAAATATCAGGCTGAACCAGACAAAAATAGTTTGGCTCTTGACAAACTTGTGTTGATTACCCTTTTCTCACAGTAAAAGAAACGATCTCAACTCTTGTTCAAATAAAGCAAACCAAAAACAAATTTCTCCCCAAATGTTCTTTAAACCATGTGTCTACCCAAACTAAGGTTCTAGCTTTTCAGTCAAAAGCAGTGGGTTTATTTATAAGCTGCAGATGGCTGTTGGAATATAAAATGAACCATGTCTTACATGCAATATGGTCACACATCTTTGATTCTTGGTCTCATTGTTGGTTAAGTCAAAATTTAGCCTTCCAGTTGGCTGCCAGAAGCAGGCCTGCAGCATAATTCTTCCACTGTAGAGCCAAAATGCAAAGGAATGTTCTACTCAGATTGTATAACAAGCCTTGTACATATTTTATTTATTTTTTATTACAAAATGAAGCCATATTTAAACTAGATAAATTGCGTTTCTTGCAGAAATGCTGTTTGAATGCTGGATAGCTTAAACTGTTAGCTGAATCAGCTTAATAACTGAACTGAAGCTGAAAGTAAGCAAAACTGTCAAAATGAGCTGAATGTGTTGAAAGATGTAGAAGCAAAAATCACTAAAATGCAAATAAAGCACAAAAAGTAAGTGAAGAATGGAGAAAAATAATCCTAAATAGCAAAAAACTGAAATCTGTGAACATTGTATAAAATTCTGGAAGCTAAAATGTCTAAACACCTGTTATTTCAGTTGGACAAGTTTAACAGTTTAATCTTTACATTTAGCTGAACTGTGAAATTAGCAGCTTATGCTAAATTGGGTAACTGATTGCTGAAGCTGCTGAATAGCTGAAGCGAAGCTGAAACAAAGCTAAACTGTCAAAATGAACTGAATGTATTTAAAGATTTAGAAGCAAAAATCACCAACAAGTGTAATAAAGCTCAGAATATAGGTGGAGAATGGACAAAAAATGCTAAACAGCAGAAAACTTAAATCTTTGAACATTGATTAAAAACTCAAAAGTTGAAATGTTTAAACAGCTGGCATTTGAATGAGAATAGTTTAATAGGTACATTTTTACAATTGGCTGAACTGTGAATTTAGAAATATTTGCTGATATCTGAAACGGATAGATTAACATATGTTCAGACTTGATATGGGATGGATGGATGGTTGGATGAATGAAATGACAGATGGATTGTTGGATGGATGTTAGAGGGTTTATTGGATGGATGGATGGATATAAGCATGTATGGATTTATATGTGGATGGATGGATTCCTTAGGCCAAGCCGATCGATTTGATGTCTCACATGTGTGGGTGTGTAAGTCAATTTAGCCAGAAGATGATTGACCTCTCTCAACCAGTCAGGGTGCTGGGAGGGAGCGGGGTACTTTCCCACCTTCTGACGGTCAATCAAATTTAACGTTTCTAGTTTTAAGTACATATAGCTCAAAAAGATCAAAAACAGAAGTCTGGTATTGGCTCAATATTCAGCTTTTTATATTCATTCCTATGAGACTTGGTTAAAGTGATTTGTAGTTCCTTGTGTTGCCATGGTAACAGATGATAGGAGTCTGCTTTAATAATGCAATGTACAGTGTCACATGACTCTTTTAAACTTTGGATAACATTTCTATATTAAAGTATGTTGATACAGTTGTGTCTAAAATGTTGTTAAATGTTGTTGATAAGCATGTTGCCATGGTAATGCAGAACACAATATCAAGTTAATACAAGACTCCTGTGACCAAGCAGGCTTAATTGATGTATCATATGTGTGGGTGCATATATTCTTTTAGGCAGAAAACGATTGAAAACTGTCAGCCAATGAGAGAGCAGCGAAGGGGGGTGGGGGGTGGGGGGGGGTGGGGGGGTTCTTGCCTTCTGACTAGGGTTAAAATGTCAGCTATGCTGCTAGTTTTAGGTGTATAGAGCTCAGAAAGATAAGAAACAGCAGTATGTTATAAGCTCGATATTAGGCTTTTCACATTCATTTCAATGAGACTTGTTTGGGGATATCCTTATGCACTTGTGTTACCATGGTAACAGATAACGCGTTTAAAATTGAATACAAGATTCCTGAGACCAAGCTGGTCGATTTGATGTATCATACGTGTGGGTGTTCGATCCTGCTTGGAGAGAAAATGGCTGAACACTCTCAAACAATCAGAGAGAAGCACTGTTTTCCCGCCTTTTCCCCGACTGTTGGAGGCCTGCAGCTGTACTCCTATTAATGAGAGAAGCCTTTAAATCTGTCCTTCAGAAGTGAAATTGGACCTGTCAAACTTCTCATCACCGTTAGAAAATTACTGCACCGATTTGAAAAATTCAAAAAGCGTAGGTGGCAGAAGGCTTTGTTGGTCATGTGTGTGAAGTCTTGTGTTCCTACAACAAATGTTCTAGAAGATATGAGGAGAACATTTCAGCTGTCTGTCGGCCACAGGTGTCTTTCTTTAAAAGGGGTTTAAAGGGAGGAAAGCTGGTACAGTCCTCCTTCTGGGGCTTGTAGCACAAAAAATGTAATATCAACAGCAAAACCGAAGACATCAGTTTGAATCAGCCAAAATAACCTAACGAATTTGAGAATATCCTTAGTGTACTATAAAAGATGTGGTTGGTGGAAATTTTTGTTTCAATATTTCATATATCATGAATTTAACAGAGCTCAGCTGCTCAGATGTCATTTCAGACCTCTGACAGGTCTTATCGCCATTCAAAAACTGCTGCACCTATTGGAAAAATTCAAAACGCGCGAGCAGCAGAGGGCTGTGATGGTCATCTGTATGAATTTTTGTGTGCCTACCATGAATTGTCTAGAAGCTATGACGAGAACATTATAGCTGTCTGAAGCCGATCGGAGGAGAAAATCTCTGTTCCTTTAACATGGGTTTCAGTGAGACCGAATCAGGGTCTCACTTCCTTCTAAGGTTCGTACAGAAAGAAATGTAACACTTAAGGACAAAATGAAACCCATTCTGAAAAGCAGACAAAAATTCCTACTTTTTGAGATATAATTTGTTTCGGTACTCCAAACGGTCTGGGTGTTGGAAAGAGTTGTTTCCAGAAAATGTGAAGGTCAAACGTTAGAGTGCAGAATTTTCAGTTTAGAGTGGTGGGAAGCACTTTTTTTATTTAAATATTCTCAAAGGAATTAACTGTACGACCTCAATGTTTGGAGTAGATTCATGATTTGTAGCTCAAAACGAAGGTATATCCGTTAGCTGCAAGCCAGCATGCGTCTCATTTCAATCGGATTTACGATTTTCTCAGGACAATGCCAGAAATGGAGCAAAGGAGTGTCATTACTCCTATCTCTGCCCATTATAATTTTTGTGATTTTTTTTCTGAAAATCTCAAGCCGTACCTCAACTTCTACCTGTGAGTTTAGAAAAACTGTAGTAGATATCAAAAAGATTTTTTAACCAGTAATAGCTGAATGTCTTATGAGTTTGTTGAAACTTGATTGAAGTATCTAGGTGAAAGTTAACCTATAAGAGTAAGAGTTCAAAAAAGTGATAGGATTTAGCTGAAAATTGAGCAATGGGACCAAAAATCGCAGAAAAAGCTGAATATCTCAAAAAGTATCAAATATTTTAATACCAAAAGTCATTGCCGGCATAAGCTGAACGTTTTGATACCAAATGTGTAAATAGTTGAAAAATTGTGGAAGTAGTTAAATGCCAAAAAATGTACGGGAGCAGAATAATAAACTAACTAACTATAAAGAGAAACAGGATCACTATAGTACAGCATTCAAACAATAATAATAGTTTTGTGTTTCTTTTAAAGCTGCTGTTATTTTATCGTTACATCACATCAACTATTTCAAATGGTGAGTATAGACTGAGGCCACAAAAGTTTCATAGTAACAAAATTTTGTTATAAAATAATTTCTTAATGTTTCTTCACCGCAGCAGAAAAAAGTTACAACCCACACCTTCTTATAATATAAAATGTCAAAAATTGTAGGTCATTTTTAAAAAAAAATCAGATACAAACAACAACATATCAAAAACTAAAATTAGACACAGGACCAGCCAGCATACAGTGGACTCAAATAGAATATATATAGACAAGCAGTGTGGGCTCTAACTGGTTTTGTCTGCAGTTTCCATGGTGGTCCCACTGGGGAAAACAACATCCTGCAGGGTTCAAACACCACAATTACATTATACAGGTAAAACGAAAAAAATGAAATAAAATTAAAAATAGAATTTTGGTAAAATAAAATAATTTGTCATTAATTCAACTTATAGGGTGAAATGAATATATGAGACAGACTCATTCCATGCAAAACCAGACATTTCAAGCCTTTTTTTTTTGTTATAAGTGTGATGATTATGGCTTACAGTTTGTGAAAACTCGCTGGGTCTGGTGGCAGGTGCTAGAGGACCAGCTCTGACAGAAGCGACGACACCAGACCTTGCTGAGGTCTCAGGTGTCATCGGAGGCATCGTTGTGGCAGGCTTCACCTCTGCAGGACCTTATGCTGCAACCAAGCCG
Organism: Nothobranchius furzeri; assembly: GCF_043380555.1. Taxonomy (NCBI): domain Eukaryota; kingdom Metazoa; phylum Chordata; class Actinopteri; order Cyprinodontiformes; family Nothobranchiidae; genus Nothobranchius; species Nothobranchius furzeri. The sequence continues at coordinate 70,270,282 of NC_091742.1, forward strand.
CACGCAGGCTCGGCAGGTGTAGGAGGATCTGCCGCCGAGATGCACAGAACTGACTCACGTTCTGTCAAATCTTTCAACAGGTCAAGAAGTGTGGCACCTAGTGCGTGAATTTTTCCAGGAGATTGGCTCCTAAAATCAGTTGTCAGCCTTGGGGCAGGATTGCAGTCCTAGCAACCACTAAGCGGTGAGTACCGGACAGACGGAGCGCGGCTCTTGCCTCTGCAAGGTGACTCTCTCCTGGAGGAGTATGAGGGACCCTCATTTTCTCTAAAAGAAACATAATTTTTATCACGACCGAGTCGTGGTTACTTAGGGTCCCCTCCGTCCGAGGTTTGTTAGAATTCTGAGGCTTGATATTAGGAAAGCCTCGCGGCTTGGAGTTGTTAGATTTCTAGGCCTGTTGTTTAGCACCATTGTTGCGGTTTTTATTTTTACAAGTCCCTGATGCAGTCCCTTCGAGTCACAGCGTGGAGGGGTCTGCCTCCACCGCCAGAACCGAAGGGACGTGCAAACTCTTACTTGATACTTTCAACCGCCTAAATGCACAACTCGCCATTCTCCTGAGCTCCTCCATGGGTGTGGTTTTGGTGTCTACCGCATCCATGTAGGGGCTATACTGAGCATGCAGATTTTCAAGGAAAAGCTCCTTGAAACCTTTTTCATCTTACATCCCCTCCTTACATTCTGTACCGAAGTACACGTCAAAGAGGCGTAGATAGAAGGCTTGTGGGTCTTCAGAACGACCCTGTTTGACTGACAAAGCTAACCGTAAACCAGCCTCCTTAGCATCATAAGTGTACTCTTTTTGAATTGCAGCTTCCAGCCGGTTGTAATCATTTGCAATCGCATTATGCTGGCGATCAAAGAACAAACCCACGGCATCGGAGGTTAACCTTATCAAAAAGATCTTGTCCTCCAAGGTCATTCCTGGACATCTCTGAAAGTGATGACGGGAGGTCACTCAGGTACGTGTCAACTGGGTATGAATTACCTGGTCGAGGGTTGAATCTTTTGATGCTACGGGACATCCTGTAGATGTCAGCCATGGACACAGGTGAGTTCGGTTGGGCTGGCTGGAAAGCTGGCACGACCATCGCAGCAGCACCGGCAGGTGCAGCAGGAGGGTATTGTCGTGCAGCTAGAAGGTGTGGCTGGGCTGCAGGCACATATGGATGAGCTGCAGGTGGGAATTGATAAGCTTGAGGTGGATATTGATGAGCTGGAGGTTAAGCAAAAATGGCCTGGCTGAGGAGCCAGATAGGCCAGCTGAGGAGCTAGATGGGCTTGCTGAGGAGCCAGTCCCACCACAGCAGCAGGTGCAACCCCATTAGCAGCAATAGCAGAGGGTGGAGCAGCAGGTGGAGGAGGGGCAGGAGTAGGTGGTGTCAGGGGGAGTAAAGGGGTCTGCCTTTCTCTCCTGAGTGCGGAAATATCTGATTTTAAATCGTCAATTTCATTCTCTTGTTTTCTTACCTGTTCCATAGCAGCAGTGAGACTAGCCTTCAGGTCATCTGCCTCCGAACATAAATTAGCTCATTATCTGCCCTGATTTTCTTCTCCAGCAACACTTCATTTTCTCTCCGAGTTTCTTTCAGCTCCTTTGTGTACAGATCCTCGTCAGAGTCGGAACCGCAGGCTCCTTCCCTTGTCTTTTGTTCAGAAAGTGTGCGCATAGAACTTTGTGTCTCCAGATGAACAGTAACCTCTTTGTCCCAGAGATGAGCTAGCAGAACAGCAAATCCCACCAGGTTCTCTGCGTGGGCTGCTGGCTTCACCTTCTCACCATCTTTGGACAAATTATTCATGTGTGTCAGCAACATACCTACCAGTTCATCTGCTGAATGATCCTGCTGGGAGTCACCAAAACCATGAGCAGTCATGCTGGTAACACTTACACATGCTGTCACAGCGTCAATAATCTGTCTGCCCACAGTGGGAGAACACAATTGTTCCTGATCGAACATAATTCAAATCACAACTGAGTTTTACACCAAAAAAAAAAGTGTAATGTACAAAAGATGCCACGAGATGGCGGCAGAGCGTAGGCAATAGTGAGGACGGGGTAACTTGCGTCACCCGTGATGTCACAACATTGCGTGCGTCGGGATCCCCCAAAATGGTGCATCAAAGAGATTGTTTTCAAAACACACAATTGTCAGAAAAAACAGCTAAAATGTGCTTGACCCTGTCGGAGCTTGTCCTGTAGGAAATAGCGGATTTGGGACACAGACAACGCTGTGTCAGGCAGTTGACAAAGCTGTCGGGTTCGCAAGGCCCGGCTGTCCAACCAAAGCTAGAGTTAGCAGCTTGGCTATGCTAAACTAGCAGGACCTGGAGTTACCAGGATTTCGGTTCAATTCTCTCGTAGAATTGACCTGCCCGATTACCGACAGACCTGCGTCAAGGAGCTCGTGTTAATTTGTCAGACAAATAGTGTTTAATGTGGTCAGAGACTCGCACGCTCTTCCATTTAAAAGCTTCTAAAGACTGTCAGCAATTCGATGCTAAGTCAAGCTAACGGGTGATGGCGTCCCACCTTAAGTCCCTAAGCGGACATCTTCAGGTCGTAACCTGGCTAACCCCTGTATAAATACGGATCTTGTCCGGTATTTGGGTTAAAATCGGATTCACGGGTGATCGGGCCGGAACCGGGTAGCAAAAGCTACCGTGGAGAGACTTCTGTCTCCATTTACACAAGTAAAAACACAGTGAACACCAATTCACTCAGAAGACGTTACAGAATAACAACAGATACAATGACATGAATTTACCTCATAAATGACAGCAGGAAAAACCTGTGCAGATAAAGCTTTGTAGTTATAAAACTCAGTTTGGCAGAGCTAGTAATGATGACTCACCCTTTGTTTGAAAGAGAGGAATCAGCGCCCCCATCAGAGGTGACTGGTGTCACTCCCCTTTCTAGACTTAAATGGGCGTCGACTGCTCTCTAGTGGCGGATGACAAGATCATCTCGTCTCCCACCAAACACATCTATATTTGATGGATTTTAAGTGTTTTATCGATTAAAATGACTCAGAATCAACATGAAATGTCATAATATACAAATAATTGGCTTAAGTCTCGCCAATATGTAACAATGGGTAGTTTACATCTTACTTATGAATGTGAGATTCCATAGAAGTATGAAATATCAATCTGATGGATATTTGAATATTTTAACCAGAAGATCAGAACTTTTTATTGTATGGATTACGTGACACTTCGTTTTAACCCCGAGGAAAGAGAGAGAGCCAGGTTTATAATAGTTAAGAGATTTATTTCTACACAATTTAAACAAGACTAACTGTAAACACTCTGTGCACTGATGGTGGAAAGAGACGTGAGATGAATGATGTATATGTGTGGAATGTTGTTATCAGAACCTCGTATCCGGAGAAGCATTTAGTTCTGAGTGGGAGTGAATGTTTTGCTCTAAACTTTAGTTGGAGATTTATGACACACATGAAACGCCATCTGTCGGTCTATGTACCCCAGGGAAAGCCTCCATTTAGATCCAGAATGTTGAGGTCCTTAGGACCCTCCTTTGTACTGAAGCTGGTAGAAACAACAGCGGTGCCGACCAGTCTAGTCTCAGACTGCTCCAAGGTCACGACAGGCTATTATTGGCATCAGCGAGACCCTGAAGGGGTCGTGAGGTTCGCTTTTATTCTGAGGGAACCGTTGCGGTCAGGTGTAACGTGCACCAGATTTTATCCAGCTTGTCGAGCAAGATTCTTTCGGCTGAAGAGGTGTTTGGATGGCCTGTCCGAACTTCTCTAGAACGCTTTGAACTGAACTAAAGGTGATTGTGATGAACCTCGTCCCCTTGTTCCATCTTCTCATCTCTACCTGAGCCTGTTGTCCCCACTGCCAAGGATTCAGCACCAGGGACAGCGCCAGAAATGGCTTGCTCACTCTCTCCAGCGCCCCAGCACCAGTTCAGGACCTCGGAGAGAGGCACGCCAGAGAAGACCGCAGCTGATCTGAATCAGCGATGAAGCAGCTCCCAGGACTTTAAAAGAGGAGCGAAGCAGACAGTCGAGAGATCCAGAATTGGTCTGTGATTCTCCTGAGCTCATTGACACTTCTTGCTAAGGCTAAATCTTTCCGGTATTGTTTATGGTTGTTGCTACGGAGATCCAGAAATAGTCTGAATTTCTCCTGAGCTCTGTTTACACTCACTGCTATGGCTAACTTTTAAGGTATTTGCTAAGGGTTTGTCCATAGGGATTTGGCTTAATTATCCTCATTAGAAGGCTTTATCTGACAGAGCGTCAGTTTACTTAGGTTGGTGGCTTTTATCCCCATTGGACTTTTGAGCCGGGGATATTTTCAGTTAGGTGGTTGTGACTTACGTTTGGCAGAAAGCCATTTTCATAAGCCGTTATTGCTTATGTTTTCAGTTTCCACCTTTGTCCATCACCGTTATCATTAAGCCATATTTTGCCGTTCAGACACGGATACCCCTTTGTTAATAAATCTTTTTGGTTTTACTCTCACCCCCTCGTTATTTATCCACACACACTCTCGTACACCTATTTTCCTGTGTTAGTCCCCTCATCCTCCTAGACCTTCAGGAAGGGATGTAACAGTGATTTGGATTAGTTTTTATAATTGTCATATTTTGGTTTACTGACGAATCAGAATTTGATATGCAAAAGAGGGCTTATACAAACACTACAGAAAACCACGCCTCGCATCAGAAACGAAGGTTCTGATTGGATCAGACAAAAGGAAATGTGTCATGTGACTTTAGCATTACTCCGTGTCATCACGTGTCTAGTGCAGCTGTCCAAGATTATAATTACTTGTAAAATACTACTGATCACAGAATTATAACGTCAAGTAATAACATTGTCATTTCACAGATTGATTGAACACTGGATTCACATTATAATTGGCAATAATAAATGTTGTTTGATTATGTATTTATCAAGAGAGTTCTTCGTCTTGTCTTGAGCTGTAAAGAGGTGAAGCAGTTCAGATGAGCAGAGGCATGAAAGGCCTTAGCCAATATCTCATGTAGATTAGGCCTGTGTCAAAGACATTGTGTCTCGACTCGAGCAGACGCAGCAGAGCATGACCTTTAGGTCAAAAACAGGACATTTCATGACACTACATAATAAACTAAAAAAATGCCTTGAATATTGTTAGTAAATTAAATTGGAACAATTTAAAATGATAAATAACAGCATTTTGAAACAAGCTTAAAACCGATACAGTATGTGTTGCCTAGTTGTGTACAATGGATTTTTGGTTCATGTAAAATACATGATTTTATTATTCATTATGCATAAAAGAAATCTGCATTTAAATCAATGCTTTTGTCAAAATACAATCAAAATATTTAATAGATATTGGAAATTCTCAAATATAGATGTGCCTCCCAAATGTTTTGAAAGGAGGTGTCTGAAAGGGGCCACTGATGATCTTGGGGTTACACCCCAAAACCAATGGTCACAATTGATTTTCAGGAGTTTTATTTACTAAAACAAAAAAAAGGAAAAATGGCTGTTATGAAATCACCCTCTGATACAGACCTATGTTTGTGAAACCACTACAAAATAGCCGCAACACTTTCAGCTTTGTGTCATAAATATAAATGTTAAACATTTAAGACTGCTTGGCCAAGGGGGGAGCTTTGAGAGGGGCAGAAAATATATAGTATGGACCATTACCCCCTCAGCCCCTGCTCTCCTGTTGGTTCCGCCCATGGTTGAAAAATGGCTACAAGTTTAATAAACTAAGTTGTATTTACTTTTCTGTCTTTCCCTCATATGATACATTTCAATGTAAAATTCATTATGTAAAATGCCAAACAATCATAAAAGCAATGGGGGTTTTTTGCCTCCAGAGTGCAGAGAATCTGAAACAAAATTTATTAAAAATTAAGAAACGAAGCATGAACTATGAGAGGAGAAAAACAAACAACAGAGTGTGGAAGTTTCTAAAATATAAAAACAAGACAGACCGCAGAGATAAAGAGGGCGAGCTCTCTTTCCAAGCCTCATTACTCTCCTCGCAGAATGCCAAGTGCTGACACAGCAGCATCCCGTACCCTCCTCCTGCCCTTCAACCCTCGCCTCTCCCTGCCAGGTGGGGGAGTTGCATGCCATCAAACTCACCCGCCGTCATCTCATTTGGTCCATGACCCCCATAAAGCAAAGATGGGCCGGTGGTTTGCCGAGGGATTTTACAGCAGCCGGTGGCTACTTTACTGGATGGATACTGTGCTTAGTTCATGCAGGCCTTATAGGGAGGATCTGACCTCTCTTAAGTTAAATAATGGTCCCAACTTAGGTGGGTCAGTGTGGAGGGGCAAGAGGGAGATAAATTCAGTGTGACACAGCACTCACTCCAGTATTCCCCAATGTGTGATCTGAGATCAGTCTATTAGGCTTTGCTTACACATGGGGAAGATTTATTGGATGGGGCAGCCATGACTGGAGGGGGTGGGGGAAGACGTGAGGCAGCATTTCAAGAAAGATCTACTTAAAGCAAGTCTTTTATTTTGTAATGCTCATGTCAGGACCTTCCAAGCCATAATGAGGAATTTGATGTACAGGTTTATCTTGCGGTTGAAGAACTCTAAGAACAGACTTGTGCGGATGCTGGTTGATCCCCATTTTAGTGCAGTGAGTTACCAGTTATCCGTGTGGAGACACTGGTCTTTTATAATCTTTTGTTTCTTTTTATATGTCTCTTTTTTAATGTGGACCTTGAGTCTGATAATAAAGTTGAATTGAACTGAATTGAAAAGCAAAATCTGAAATCAACACACCATAAGCCTCTTTTCGAGAAATGATTGAAAATATGAGGCACAAAATGAAACCCTTTCCCTAACCCCAAATGTCCAAGTATGAAAAAGTAATTGCTGTATTTATTTGTTTTGAAATTGGAAGCAAAAAACAAAAAGGTCTTGTTGTTCATATTTTCTATTTTAGACTTGGATTTTAAAAAAGGGCCACAGGACTGAATGTGATATTATTATTTCATGGGTACAGGAACAATACTTGAAAATGTGTAGTGCCTGTCTAGATATTTTCTTTCAGTGATGGCTGATAAATATATTGAATAAAATAAAGTAATATATGATGTGTTTGCTGATTATTGAATGTAAGGAAAAAGTGTGCTCCAAGATCATTAGACCACATCCCCTCAGTTGATTCTCTAATAATATGTTAAGTTCAACACTAGAAAGATACAACCTCTAAAGGTTTGGTCCAATTAGCATGCTTTTAAGTACTAAACCCATTCTAACATAGTGTTCTGTGGACACATGGGCTAAAATGTGTGGGTTTTATGTTTTAACAGCTTGTCATTGATGTTTATGAAAAAGGAACCTAGACTGAATGGCTTTGAATGGATTGCCCTCCTGCATCAAACATGCTGTCTGAGTGGCCAAGTGTAAAAATTTAGAAGATGGAAGTTTTTATCGTTCCTAAGATGCTTGGGCGGTGCCAGGCGGTTGCTTGGGGTTTCTAAAGCAACAGCAAGGCCAGGATCCTCTGGAGGTTTCTTCCTGTTAAAAGGGAGTTTTCCTCTCCACTGTCGCTATATGCTTGCTTAGTATGAGCATTGCTGTAAGGCAGGGATTCCCAAAGTGTGGTGCGCGCACCCCTGGGGGTGCGCGAGCTGCCGCTAGGGGGTGCGCGAGGTGAAAAGTGTAATGGCTGCGGAGCTCAGAGAAGTCTGTCATATGTCACCATTAGCGTAGAAACTCATTTGTAGGTGGGCCAAAGAAAAAGTAAGTGGGCACAATAAATGTAATTGAAAACAAGTATATTTTTGCGCGCGCGTGCGTGTCCTCCACATGTGCCCTAACTTCACAATAACAATTCGCCGAGCTTCAGCACTCTGGCCTGCGCACGCTGATATGTTCCGTATTTGATCATTTTTAACGGTGTTGGAGGAATCTGAAGGTTGTGAGTCATTCTGGCAGATTGTAATTAACACCTGTCTCATGCAGGTGTTCTGACATTGTAAACCTCACACACAGAACATTGTGGATGTAACAAAATAACAAGAAATGATTCCCATTCAGGCTATTAACAGCGCGCTGAAGATCTGAAGTTCAGAGTGTTTCTGTCAGAGGTCAGACACGTTCCGGCTGAACCACGGCTCACGGGTGCACAAGTGAGCACATCTGGGCTGGGCAGAAGGAATTTTACAACATTGGTTTAAATAGCGCGAGACGCGGTGACATGAGCAGCTGTGCCGCGCGCGCGTGCGCGCGCACACACACACACACAGATTCAATAAGCGCGCACACTGCTTTAACTCCGGCGCGCTTTCAGACTGAAGGCAGAAATGAACGCTGCCTCCACCGTGATAAAAACTTTTAAGAGGTTATTTTTCATTCAAGGTCAAATTAAGATATTAGCTTCTGGGATGAGTCAGGTCCGCTCCAGCCAGTGACTCCGAACCTGACCACATCTCATGTTACTGCAGCATTTGTCATTCCGGTCCGCATGACAGCGGATCGCAGATTCAGCCACACCATAAAACAGCAATAAGTCGGTCTGAGGTAAAAGTGAACATCATGGCTATATCTTGTCCCCTATTGACATTTGATTACGCACAAGTAGGTGATCAGCTCAGGTTTACGCAGAGCAGAAGGAAGGAGAGCACTCTGGCCGCACAGGTTAAACGTTCCTGCTTTAAGAAAACGTTAAATTGCATTGTTTATGTGCTACCTGGGCACTCTAAATATTTATTTAAAATGAAATCAAAGGAAATTGTAATGGTATCGATTGTTTATTAATTACTATTTAAAAAATGAAAGTGATGGGGAATTTTTTAACCCTGTCTGCTTAGCTTGACATCTGATATATATATATATAGCCATGCCCCGATGTGGGGGCTGGGGGGGGGGGGGGGGGGCGTCGACATGGTCGGGACATAGAAGGGGGTGCGCGGCTAAATAAGTTTGGGAACCACTGCTGTAAGGTCACTGACACTAGTCAGTGACTTGATGCAGTTTGCTGGGTTCCTTATATAGGAAACATTTTTTTCTGATTGGCTTAATGAACTGACCTGGACTGGAATGTTTATTATGTGAAGTGCCTTGAGACGACTCTTGTCATGATTTGGCGCTATATAAATAAAATTGAATTGAATTGAATTGTTTGCTCGGTTGTATAACGTTCTGATCACTGACATTTTATGTATGGTAGGATGTTCTGGTAGCTAAGGCTTTCCGCTGTAGGTCTGCCATGGAAATTTTACAAAGGGTAGCTGATAAGGGGTTTCCCACAGCAAAGCCTTCCAATTGTAAATGGTTCCATCATTTTTGGAGTATGTGGAGTTTGCTATCAGTTCTAGTAATTGTGCTATGTCATCTGCTGTGAGGTTTGATCTTTTTGTGTTGTGGTTCTGTTAACTACTATAAGAATGTTTTTTTGGGTTTATGTTTTTGTTAAGAGAGATGTGATGTTGTGTGAGATTCAACAGTGCAGTGACCTCACAAGGGACAAACAAAATAGCATGTTTGATATTTGTGCGACCCCACGATTGTTGATCGGGAGCTGGTCATGAAGTGTTAATCACCTCTTATTACCCCTGTATACTACATGATGCAAACTTGCACCGACCTCAAACATTCTCGCCCAGAAGGTAAATCAGCCCAAAATGAGCCAAAAATTGCACAACATATGCCTGGCTTAAACCATTGCTTAGTCGCCCTGATGAACCTAATCGGTTAGGTAGATTACAGGCTTGTCTTGAGGACATAAAAAATTGGATGATTCTAAACTTTTTTACTTTTAAATCAAGACAAGATGGAAGTTCTCATCTTTGGACCAGAAATCCAGAAAAGGAAATTGCTTAGTCAGTCACCTGACCTGAATGGCATTACATTAATCTCAGAGAACAAAGTAAGGAACCTTGGTGTTATCTTTGACCAGGACATGTCATTCAAATCCCAAGTTAAACAGGTTTGAGGGATTTCCTTTTTCTACCTTCGGAATATTGCTAAGATTAGAAACATCCTTTCCAGGAGTGATGCTGAAAAACTAGTTCATGCATTTATTACATCAAGACTGGATTACTGTAATTCGTTACTCTCAGGAAGTCCACAGAATGTAGTTAAAAGTCTTCAGCTTGTCCAAAATGCTGCAGCTAGAGTTCTGATGAGAATTACAAAGAGAGATCATATCTCTCCTGTCTTAGCTTCCCTGCATTGGCTACCTGTTAAATTCAGAATAGATTTTAAGATCCTCCTCACATATAAAGCTCTTAATAATCAAGCTCCATCATACATCAGTGATCTGATTGTTCTATACATTCCTAACCGAGCACTTCGCTCTCAGACTGCAGGTTTACTGGTGGTTCCCAGAATATCTAAAATTAGGATGGGAGGCAGATCTTTTAGTTATCAGGCTCCTCTCCTGTGGAACCAGCTCCCAGCTTTAGTCCGTGAGGCAGACACCTTGTCTACTTTTAAGAATAGGCTTAAAACATTTTTATTTGATAGGGCCTATGGTTAAAATCTGATGTTAGCCTAGATCTGGACAAGTGGGGGAGTAGAGGGAGGTGGAGTGTATAATCAGTAAAGACGGCTCTCTCTTGCCCTGCCTCCAACGTGCCTCCATCTAAAAAGGCTAGGTTTTGCAGAGTTATCTCTGTAGTTATGCTGCTATAGGCGTAGACTGCTGGAGGATACACTGACCTCTTTTCACACTACTACTTTCTTCTACAAGCTGCTCTTTAACTGTATTATTTTCTGCAATTTCAGCTGTTAACTTTATTTTTTCTGTAAGTGTTTTTCTCCCCAGAAGAAGCTACAATGACGTTCGTCTGAGCTGTGGCGGCCTCATGAAGGGGACCATCGCCTAGCACACTGCTGCTAACCACTTAAACATTCTCCCTCTCCTGATAATAACTTTTTGCTTTCCTTGACGTTGGATGTGCTACTGCTAGTTTAACCATTTAATTATAGATTCACTAGGATAAATACAATAAAGTTTATCTCTCACCAAGTAGATATTTACTAAGAAATCACAATGGAACCATAGACACATTGCTGTGTGTGTGTGTGTGTGTGTGTGTGTGTGTGTGTGTGTGTGTGTGTGTGTGTGTGTGTGTGTGTGTGTGTGTGTGTGTGTGTGTGTGTGTGTGTGTGTGTGTGTGTGTGTGTGTGTGTGTGTGTGTGTGTGTGTGTGTGTGTGTGTGTGAGCGTGAGCATATATAGTAAAAAGAATTGGTCCAAGCACTGAACCCTGTGGTTCACCTCAGGTAACCCTGGAGTATTAAGATTTGTCATGTACATTTACAAAATGAAATCTATCAGACAGGTAGAATTTAAACCAGCCTACCACTGTTCCTTTAATCCCTACAACATGTTCAAGTCTATCTACAAGAACATTGTGATTTACTGTGTCAAAGGTAGCACTGAGATCTAACAAGACTACAACAGACAATCTGAGGCCATGAGAATATCATTTGTAACTCTCATTAATGCAGTTTCAGTTCTGTGATACTCTCTAAAACCAGACTGAAATTCCTCAAACAGATCATTAGTTTTTAAATGCTCACATACTTGGATGGCCACTATTTTCTCCAGGATTTTGGATAAAAATGGGAGGTTAGATATTGGTCTATAATTCATTGGGTCATCTGGATCCAGAGAAGGCTTCTTAAGTGAAGGTTTGATTACAGCAACCTTACCATCCTGTGGTACATATCCATTTACTAAAGATAGATTGATTGTATCTAGAATGGGGGCAGTGACCAAAGAAAATGCATCTTTAAATAATTTGGTTGGGATTGGATCTAAAATCCAAGTTGAAGGTTTAGATGAAGCTAATATTTTTGATAACTCTGAAAGCTCAACTGGATCAAAACGGTTCAAATACAGATGAGGTTCTACAGTTACCTCTGATGCTGCCTTACTTACTGAGGAAGAAGAAATCGCATTAGGGAGGATGCTTAAGATTTTGTTTCTAATAGAATTAATTTTACTTGTGAAAAATCCCATCAAGTCGTTACTGCTGAGGGCTAAGGGAATAGATGGTTCAGAGCTATGATTCTGTGTACGTTTGGCAACTGTACTGAAAAGAAATTTAGGATTATTCTTATTCTCCTCATTTAACGCTGAGAAATAAGCACTTCCAGTTTGTCGAAGCTTATTTTTATAAAGCAAAAGACTATTTTTCCAGGATAAGCAGGACTCCTCATGGTGCGTAGAGCGCCATGTTCTCTCCAATTTCCTTGAGTTTTGTTTTAAGGCTCGTAAATGAGAATTAAACCAGGGAGCTAACTTCCTGTCCCTAATTACCTTCATTTTTAAAGGGGCAACATCATCTAATACCACACGTAAAGAGGAAGTAACATTGTGAACTAAGGCATCAATTTGTGAGGGGCTAGAAACAAAAATATTGCCCTCTGCTATGTTCCTCTGAGATGCAGAGGACAGTAAAGATGGAACAGTTGATTTAAAAGATGCAACAGTGTTGTCAGATAGAGACCGACAATAGTGAAATTTACTTTCATGTCTCGAGAATTCAGTTATAAAAAACTCAAAGGTTATCAGAAAGCGGTCCGAGAGGACTGGATTATGTGGAAATATCGTTATTTCCTCACACTCTATGCCACAAGTCAGCACAAGGTCTAATGTATGATGGCAGGAGTGGGTGGAGCTATGTATTATTTGAGTAAAACCAATTGAGTCTAAGATATTACTAAAGGCTACATTGAGGCTATAATTTTCAATGTCCACATGAATGTTAAAATCCCCCACTATAATGACCTTATCAGTATTTAGCACCAAATCAGATTTTAAAAAATCTGAGATCTGATCCAAAAACTCAGAGTAAGGGCCTGGTGGACGATATAAAACTACAAATAAGAGTGGTTTTACAGTTTTGCAATCTGGATTAGGAAAACTAAGAATAAGATGTTCGAACGAACTGTAACTATTAATTGGTAAACAGTAGAAGAGGACCACAGACACGAGGACCAACATATTTAAAATGCTTTAAAGACCTGCGGATACCCAACATGGGTAATAAACAAAGGAAAACAACAAACAACAAAAGAAAGAAAAGTTAAACTCCCCCCAAAAAAGAAAGAACTAGAGAAACACAACATAAACACACCAACAAAACCATATGTAGCACCCCCTTACCCAGTCTAGTATAACTGTGCACTAGAATCTAAAACAGGTGGGGTGTCTTCTTGGGTTAGTTGATTTCTGGTAGAAACCCAGCAGGTTCACCTAAGGTGAAGTAATCTTTTCCTTTTGCTCTCAAACCTTTACATTAGCATTATCACTTAAACCAGAATAAGCCCAGACAACTTTCTAATGAAAACAATCTTTAATAAAGAACTCACATAGAATAAATGAACTGTTCAATTCAATTGAAAGAAATTAAAATTACCAAAATTGTAAACGTCTTTGAATCAAAAAACCAAATTTGTTTGTTTTTTCAGTGAACATATTTAACATTGGTCATTAACCGACCTCCATACAATTCTCAAAAAATAATACCAAGTTCAATATAAATCCACACGTGGGCCCACACTCACACACACACCAAGTTCGGTACCGTAATTTTTCTGTTGCAGGCCTGTGCGATGATTGTGAGTCATGCAAAACCGTTCCTTCAGATGCCCTGACAGATTCACAGAGCAGGCGTCCTCACCCCGAGACACGAAACTCGATGTACTCAGCGATTCGACAGGTGTCCGTGTCCTCCATCCGAAAACAGGAATCCAGACGTGCTCAGCGAACTTCCCCACACCACTCCTCTGCCTCTCGTTGCGTCTCCTTCTCCAACCAGCTCCCGATCAGTCCCTAATCACAGCGATTAAGTTTGCCTTGGGCCAAAAGTTTTGGAGTCTGTCCTTCTGTCTCTTTTTACTCTGAATCCTCGTACGCACATGCTGCAGTCTCTTTCCTCCTTGCACATCTTCCCGCCGTCTCCCTCTTCTCGAACTTTCCCTAAAGCTCCCCCTAGTGTTCATAGCTTGCTATTGCTCCTACACAGCTTTCATTAGTTTAAAATTCAGTCCAACGTCCTTAGACTAAACAATCAACAAAACAATAATACACACATAAATGGAAACAGACATTTCTCATCAGAGGCCTGTTCTTAACTGAAAAATACTCAATGTAAAATGCATAACTTTAGTGGCAATTTTACAGTTAACATTATACATGCACCTCACTGTTCATGTTGATACAAAGTAATATCAAACCTGGTTTAAATTGAAAGGTTTTAAGTAAACTGTGTGACCCAGCTGGCTACATCTACATGACAGTCAGAAAAAGACAAGATATCAGCAGGACATGAATATCAGTAGGACATGAGTGTGGAGTTATACGAAATACAATGCAAACTGCAAAACATACATAGGAGAAACTGGAAGTCAACTCAGCACACTAGCAATAGAACATAGAAAAGAAACAAGCTGAAAACACACAAGAGCAGCAAAGCAAGAAGCAGAAAGTACAATAAAGAAATGAGCCGTAACAGACCACTGCAGCAAGGAGAATCACATAATGGACTGGGACAGGACAAGGATCATAAACACAGAACAACAAAAATACAGACGATGGATTAAAGACATAATAGAAATAAGGAGATGTGGACATACAACCATAAACAGGGACAAAGAGTGTCTACACTGGGCCACACATGGTCATTGGCGAGGGCAGTAGAGGGCGACATCGTCCTCTGCTGTCCGCTGATGAACGGAGATGGAACCTCCACCAACATCGGCGGTGCTCTGAGGAAAACTACGGAGTTAGTTGAAACTTGTTAGCAAAAAAGGTAAAAACAAATCTTTATTATGTTGTGTGCAGAAAATAACCAAATAAAGGAATATTTTTAACCCTCTGATGGACACACACGTATCATTTGATGATTATTGGGGGTTACTAGGGTTTATTTTTCTTGTATTAGAATTACTTTGACCAGTGATGAATGGAAGTCTCATTTGCTTGTCCTTTAGCTAGAGGTTAAACAGGGATTTTTGACCCTGATGTGCATCGATAGGTAAGGTCTTACTCCAAGACAAAAATATTGTTTGCTTGCAAGTATTTAGGTATGTACTGCCCCCTATCGCCAGGAAAAATGCACACCGTCACTTTAAGATGAAAGAAGAAATAACAGAAATTTTACATCAAAATTAAAAACTTTAAAAAAATTTAGAAACTGAATATCTCCCAATAAAAACATCTCCTACATTATATTTATCTTAATAAGTTCTCATGATAATCTAGTTTTTGTTCAAAAGATATCATAATGCTTCTTTCTTGGATTTAGATAAGCACGAAGACGTGGGGGGTGGGGGGTCAGGCCAAGTCTGGCTATGCTGTCTTTCTCGCTCACAGCCAACATCCCAATACCTAAACCCCATCTGCATATTCCCAGAGTGACAAAATTAGTTAGCTGAGTAATAAATCAAACCTTGACTGCCCAATTTGGTTTCCTAATGCAATTAATAAGTGCTAAAAGCATTTAAGCAGCCATAATTTGTGGACGGCACTTTCAAGCAGCCATTTAAGGAAAAGTTGGTGCGCTTGTGAGAAAAGGTATCAATCTGGGACAAATATCTACTTGTGGAACCGAGAAAGTTGTCTTGTTCCCACCAGTGTGTCATTTTTGAGCTGATAATCCAGATTAGATAATAAAAGTTTTTTATTTTGTTTTTTTACATTTTTTAAATGCTCCAAAAGAGCCAGTATCTCCTCACACCACTCCAGCCCTTCAAACAGGCCGCTTCCCTCAGAAAGGATGTATCAATTAAATCTCCATCACGTTGGACCCAATCCTTACAGTCGTGTGTAATCCCCATCTCCCCATTTTCTCCGAGGCAAACCGCTGTGAGGAAAGACAGAACTGAGTCGAGGCAGTAAGGAGAGTGGGGTGTTTGCCGAAGAGCCGAGCTTGTCACGAGTGGATTTATGGCTTGGAAGACTGCGGCGGGAGGTGGGTGAAATGATGGGTGACACATAATCAGCCTCCTTATCGCGGCCCCACAAAACTGGATTGCATCCATGGGGCTTGTGATCTGTCCGGATTTGGCTAATGTCTCCCACTCCTTCCCTAAGCTCAGACAGCTCTGCCTTATCAGGGCCTGGCCTGGGCTTACCTTGCTTTCTTCAGACTGCTATCCCTCCACACCTTCATCCACAGCCTACTCCATCCTGTCTTTATCTTGACACCATGTCAGGTGAAGAGGCAACTAAAGGTTTGTTGACCCCTCTCATTGCCTCCTACTAACTATTCCTCTTTTTTCTCTCACATCATTTCCCCCCCCCCTAAATAGCAGACTCAAGATAAATCCACAGACATCCATCTCAAAGCAGCAACAATTGTTTAAAGTTCTGTTCCAGGAAAGGAATCAAACCTTTAATATGCAACTGTTTTGAGTATGTCTCCATTTAGCCATCAGCTGAACTTGTTTGCATTTTCTAACCCAAATTGTCAGGTTGTTGTGTTGAATGTTTTTTTCTGCAACTATAGTTACAAAAATCAAATGTTAAAGGAAGAAGTGAATCACAGCCTCCATGTGAATCACAGTAAATCTCAGCATGGTGAAACCAAAGTGGTTTTAGAAAGAAATAGATCTGTTCTTTGACATTATCCTCTTTTCCCTGAAAGAAAATCTCACACAAAGAAAAACTTGGTTGCCAGGGGTAAAAATAAATGTACAGGCACCATTTTTGGTCAAGTTTCCTGTATTTATGAAATGTATACTTATTTGTTTGATCAGTAATCTAGACCACAAATCATCTTGAGGTGCTCTTTGTTCTGTTAATAGTTTTGTGTTCACAACAAATCACTTTTTGAATAAAACTTTTTCTGCATGATTTAATTTCTAACTTTTTTAATGTAACAAAAATACCATGGACGTAGCTTTGACTTTAGAGAGGGGGCACAACCGGCATGAGGGGGGAATCTTTACAGTAAGTGTAAGAAAAATAAATTAACTGTCAAGTACACAGGTGGCAGAAATGACCAATCAAATGTTAGCAAGTATCAGCTGAGCCAATAGATGAGCTTATGGATGGTTCTAATGGGAAACAAGCTTCAACACAAGCGGTTGTTCTCTGCTTGGTCCTAGTGCTCATCCAGTGTGTATTTAATATAATGTAATGCTGTTATTGGACGGTAAAAAGTGCAGGGGACAAAAATTTACTGTGGAAAAAGTACGTCCATGATCAATCAATCAAATCAAATCAATCAAAGCTTTATTTATAAAGCGCCTTCCGCAACCCTGTCAGGAAGCCCAAGGCGCTGAGTACTAGGCCTATCCCTTTACTGTTCTTGGTAAATGATTGAACCCTGAGAGGCTTAACAAATAAACAATGTAGTCATGAGTCTAGTCTCTGAAGAAACAGGTACCCGATATATATTTTTTTGGTTTTGTTTGTTTTGAGGTTAAAAGTTTTGTCGATGGGGTGGTACATAAGGGTACTATTCCTGTACCCTCAACAGTAGGTATTTGTTTGAACCTTAGTTTTGTCCAGTGGTAGTCTTGTACCCTAGATCAAGAGACCAATAAAAAGGTTCTAAAATAGATCCGGTCATAATGTATTTGATATATTATAGATTTTTATTGCAGTTGCTCATTTTCTAACATAATGCCTTTGTCATGGTCTGTGTCTGCATCTCCCCTCATGTGTCTCCTTGTGTCCTCCATTCGTTCTCTAGGTGCTCCTTTTGTGTCCTAGCGCCCTCATGTGTCATGTCTGCGTCTTCCTCATGTGTCTTCTGGTTTTCCCCATTTGCCCCTAGATCTCCAGCCCTCTAGGTTTCTCAAGTCATTTCCTTTAGTTACAGCCTTTCATGATTTAGTATGTTTTTTCCCATCAGTGTTTATTATTTTTCTCCCCCCTCCCTTTGAATTGTAGTTATGTTTCCTGCTCTTTTGTATTAGGTTTTATTCTTAGGTCAAGTTAGTTTCTCCCTGATTAGTCATTGCCTTCACCTGGTCCTCCTCCCACACCCCACACACCTGCAGCTCATCTCCCTCTCATCCTCCCTGTGTATTTAAGCCCTGTCTTGTCTCAGTGTCTTGTCGGTCCATTGTTTGTATTCTGTCTGCATTTGTTCGTGCTCTTTATGAGCTTTTAGTCTCGTCCCCAGACTTTGTGCTCTAGGTGAGCTTCTGTTTCAAAGTGTTTGGTCTTCATGCTCTTTGAGAGCTTTGGGTGTCCAGCGCTCCAGGACTTTGGACTTTAGGCTCGTTGCCTTGGATTTATTTTTGTTCATCCTCTAATAAAAGGATTTTTTCCTTATATCTACTCCTGCCTCGTGTCCTCCTGGGTATCTGCATATTTGGGTCCTAAACACCTCCGAAACGTGACAGCCTTAGTTAACCACCATCTGACATCTTCATTTTTTATGCCTGAGTGCAAAAAACAAGTCTTACAGTTTTACTCTCACAGGTGGAACGTTAAATATTCATCTATAATGCCCCACCTGATGTCAAATTAGAAATGTTTTCTGTTTTAAATCTCAATTGACATGGAGACGGAAATGAAAGAGAAAGTGGGGAGAGGAAAGAAAGAGGTGGGTGGAAAAGGTTCAATTCAATTTTCAATTCAATTTTATTTATACAGCATTTGCTGAAAAGCATATGTTAATTATTTCATGATGCATTTAGTGCAAACCACAAACCAGGGTAATGTGGTAAAAACACCCGACTGTGCATACGAGCGCTTGTGTGTGTAAGGCTTCTCTACAGAAGTGTCCAATAGTGAGTGTGAGGGGCAACAGACCTGACCCCAAGACCACTAGAAGACATGGAGGAAATCCAAGCCCCTGAGATCCAGAGGTCCCTCTGGAGCATGGGATCATGTGACATCTTAAAACAGGTAACACCTGAATCATGATTTTAAACATTTATCCTCCAATCCAAAGTCAAGCAACAACAGCAATGAGCCATCCATCCATCTGTTCATTCACATCTTTCATTTCATGCTTGACTGAAGAAGAAGAAAATATCATTTCTATAGCACCTCTTAAGATAGAAATCACGAGGCGCTTCACAAAAACAAAATGCAAAAACATAAAGAAGAATTTAGAAAATGGTTAAAAATATATTTAAAATGAGCAAAAACTAGAAAATTGTGATTAAAAAAAATTTAAGAGAGAGAGTGAATAGGAAAGAGGGAAATCAGTGGATCCTGAGGAAGGTGGAATAGGTGGGGAGAGCAGAATTAAGAGAGTGGTGAAAAGGTCATAGAAAAGCCAGCTTGAACAGGTGACTCTTCAGCCTGGTGTGCTGCACAACCAGTAGGCTTTGATCACTGAACCTCAGGGACCTGCTGGGGGTGTAGGGACTACGAAGACCACCAATGTCAGATGGTGCTTGTCCATGTAAGGCCCTATAGACCAGAACCAGGATCTTGAAATGAACCCTGAAGTTGGCTGGCAGCCAGTGAAGCTGGAGGAGAAGCGGGGTGATGTGGGTGTGTTTGGAGGACTTGGTCAGAAGCCGAACACAGGCATTCTGAACCACCTGTAGACGGTTCAGGGAGGTTCTGCTCAGACACGTGAAAAGAGAGTTACAGTAGTCTAAGCATGAGGAGATGAAGGTGTGGATAACTGTCTCAAGTTCAGAGTGGCACAGAATGGGACTCAGCTTAGCAATGTTCCTGAGATGGAAGAAGGAAGAGTGAACTAGAGAACTGACATGAGAATCCAGGGTGAGAGCTGGGTCAAAGGTCACGCCAAGATTCCTGACGGAAGGTTTGGTGTGAGAAGCAAGCTGACCAAGAGAGTCTCTGACTTTGGAAACCAGCTTGTTTGGGGCACAGATGAGGATCTCAGTCTTATCTTCATTCAGCTGAAGAAAGCTCCCAGCCATGCAGGTTTTAGTAGAGTCTAAGCAGGTGTGTATCAGCTGCAGCTTAAACCTCTCATGGGGCTTAAAGGAGATGTACAGTTGGATGTCATCTGCATAAAGATGGTAGGGGATCCCTTTGAAGGAGCTCAGGATGTGCTGAAGAGGAAGCAGATAGAGGAGGAAGAGCAGAGGCCCCAGCACTGTACCTTGTGGGACACCATGGGTAAGGGAGGTAGTGGAGGACTTAAACTTGGAGACGGCCACAGAAAAGGAGCGCTCCGAAAGATAAGAGGAGAACCACTCCAGAGCAGTTTCTGATAGGCCTACCCAGTCTCTCAGCCTGTCCAGTAGCAGGTGATGGTCAACAGTGTCAAAAGACGGTCAAAGTGTTGGAGGTCATCTGATACTGTAATGTCCAGAAAGGGTCATTTTTCACCTACATAATGACCTACATGCCACCGGTCATCTGTAGACATAATTCCATTCTCTAAAGTGGATTTTACATTCTATCTTCCAACAAGCCAGAAGAATCCTGCAGTCCTTGTTGACATTTCAGGGGAACAAGATGTCGGCCTATGTTTCCAAACAAAGCTTTCTCCTGATAAGACTGCAGGAATGCACACGTTCATGAAAGATGAACTTTTAAAACTCATAAGTTTAATAATCATTAAGGAAACATATGGTTGAATGAACAAATGTTATATGAACAATGATATTGTTTGATTATTCTGTGCCTAATTCAATGAAGTTGAAATTAATTTTATTTTACAATGAAACATTTTGATATTATGATCAGGAATGTCTCGTTTAACAAGTGAATTATTATCTACACTCATACACAATGTTCATAAGATATAAATTAAAGTTAACGTCACTGCACATAGATATTTTCTTATCCACACATCAGAGAACCTTCTATCTGAAAGACGACGTGATGTTCTGAGGTTTGTTTGTTACCACGTCTTTACATATCAAGTCCTGGTTGGCCATGTAATCCTAAAACGGGAATATTAAAACAGTATTACTTGCTGAGTGATTCAGTCAGTTAGTTTGAGCAGAGCTCTGGACTGGCCAGCTGGAGCAAAACTATTTGAACCCATCAAGCTTTCAACAAGCCAAAAGCTGCCTGCAACGACACAGAAACTTGCTCCTTCAGCTATTCAGAAACAGCTGTTCTAGACGCAAACTAGTTCCAATCTGTTGTGCCTGGTGACATCTCTGGACTGGAGTAGTCGGTGCTGCGGTTAATCTACTGAACCTCGGTGCCCAAAGGTCTTCTGACCTTCCTGCCCTCCGGATCCGCAAAGAGGGTCTCCGAAAAGGGTGAGGTAGACACAGCATGATTGTGTCTGATGTGGTTTTGATGAGAACCAACTTTGTTAGTTTAATGCAGACCAAAATCTTTTCACCCAGAACTCAATTTCTTCTAGATAGAAGGTTCTGATAAACACACAGCATTCAATCATCATACATCACATTCCATCCACTTATATTCATCCATCACGTTCGACCTATTTAACTTGTCAAGTTTTTAATTTGTTCAGAAAATAAATTTCTTACTTTTTATGAACTTGACTCTGCCTGAATTAATACAAAGTGCGTTAAGATCCCTGAATAAACAAAGAATTCTAATTCTTCTGGTTAAACATTCAAAGATCAATCAGATTGAATTTCCATATTTATATAGAAACTCACATCTTATTGGTCAAATATATTGTAGTATATTGAGCTTAAAAAGCACCCACAATACATACGTATGCTACTTCTACAATACATTATACAACTGTTGGAGAAAGTGTTTTACTTCGTTAGTTGCAGTTGGACCGGAAGCAACTATTGGACCATCCGGCTGTCTGCTCTTCCACACTTACCTGCATCCTCCATTCATTATGCACTCATGCATTTAACAATAGAATGCCACAGATGTAAGTTGTTTTCCACTCAATAATATCAGAGAAGGAGAAACAGCCAGCTGCTATCACTTCAACTTTAGGACAAACTACCAGAGTCCAAAAAAATAAAACACCATTTGAAGACACAGGCAACAAAATATGTTTGGACCTAGAAAACAGCAACTGGTGTTTAGCTCGTTCTCGTTTCCTCTGGCATTGCAGTTCTCCGTTTCCAGCAGAAACTCAGGAAAGACACCCGAGTGGAGGGGTAAGTGTTCCATGACCATGTTTGCATTCAAAATCTAGCTTGTTCTGTAAGCAGCTTCAAGGTATAAAAGATATAAAAAAACACAAAGACTTTGGTAAAATGACCACATCATCAGGAAATTGCATGGTAGTAGGATAACAGGTGGGAATAAAACCATTAAAAACTAACTACAGGTTATTAACTTAACCTGCCCATGATCACCATAAGCAGGATCAGATACAACGGACAACCCTGTCAAAGTATAACACAAACTGGAAATACTTGAAATTTCCAAACTGGCCACTACGCGCAACATTTTAGGCGCTTACCAGAAGCACCGCTAAGAATAGGATTGGGTTCTATTTTTGCCGCAAGCTACTTCTGAGAAATATTAATCCTGCGAGAAGTGCAACAGCATGTTTTCCATGGCTTTAATCCTGGAAATGCAGAGGCACAACATTATATAAGGCATCAAACAGTGATATCAAACATGATCTTCTTCTTCTTGGTTTAAAGGCAGATGGCATAAACGAACCATGTCCTTTAAAGTCCTGAGGCGTTTATTGCTCTCGCGAGTCCAGTGAGGACGACAGTGGAAATGCTGCGCCACATCTGGAAAGCTCACCCGTGTTCCTGCTGCTATCTATCCTGCTATCCTGCCACTGTTCCGCTCCACTGACGTGTCCAGAGTGAATTGGGGGTAAGAGTACCATAGGAAATATGGTCATGACCCTTCTCCACGGCCACAAAACCTATGTGAACTTGAAAATAACTCCCATGAACCCCTCTAAACCCCTAAAGATGGAAGATCCACAGTGCCATTATCTGTACAAAGGCTGCACTACTCCAGAATCAAACACAAGTGGAAGCCTCCTTTCCAACACCGTTGACTATCCCGAGGTGATTATACTCCTTGGCTCCCCTTTTAAAAACTTTGATCCGACACTCCACAAACATTTGAAGAACAAAAATCCAAATAATAAACATCATCACACAATGACCATGCAACATTAGTCCCCCCCACAAAAAAACAACAAAAAAACAGGAGTTTGTATATAGCACACGTATCATTTGGCACCCAGTTTTACATCCATCGAAAAGTATATGTAAAAAAATAAATAAACCACTAACAACAAAAGCACCCAGCCGTCATGCCCACACATGTTCCATTGTTTGAGTTTGTGCAGCTCCCGTCACATTATCTGAGGCGAAATTTAGCTCACAATGCAAATTCCTATCCGCATTTCAGAAAATGAGTACAAGGAAACAATACTGATTGCAGTTTCCATGCAGAATGACAAAAAACCACCAGTAAATGTTGACATAATACAATAAGCTCATTACTCAAGAAATATTACATTTGCATATAAATTAAGTCAGAACTCACTCTGGTATTCAGTTTTATCTAGCAAAGAGTTGTATGATTTTTAAAGACCAACCATGAGGACATTAAAAGGGGGGAACAAACCTGATACTGATTTTTTTCTGAAGATCACTTAGAGTATGATCTAATGCAGTTTCCCAACCCTGGTTCTTTAGGCACACTGTCCTGCATGTTTTCCATGTTGCCCTTTCAAACACCAGTGTTTCCGTGCTGCCACAAACCTGTGATTAACAGCTATCTGCAGCACATGATGTCCTCCTTAGGAGGCAAAGTAAATCAGGTCCATGTGCTGAAGCAGAGACATGGAAAACGCAGGTCAGTGTGCCCTGTGGACCAGGGTTGGGAAGCATTGATCTATTGAAGGCCCTTTTCGCGAAGCTGTAATAGCAAATGAGGCTTTGAGTGTTATTGGAGCTTCACATTGGCTCTAAATAAAAAATGAACACATAATTAGTAACCAGTGTTGCCACAGTAACCTTGAAATAGTAATTTCATTACTGACTACTGATTACTCCTTTCAAAAGAAACTTAGTTACGTTACTGATTATTTTATGCTAAAAATAACTAAGTTAGATTAGAAGTGACTTTGGTAATTATTTTCAGCTTCTGCAAATAACTAAGGCAATTGCTTCGTCATAAAAACCAGCAATCAGTTTTGCTTTGTCAATGCAATGCACGGGGCAACACAACTCAGCTGAAAAATGGTGGTGTTGCTCAGTTGCATGGCTTTTTGTCAGACTCTGAACCAGGAAATGGTTGCAGGCAGTACAACAAAGGCAAAAAACTCCAGAGCAACCAGTGACTCCACCCTCTAGCTAATCAGCAGCCAGAATAACGATGACGGCCCGACTCAGCCTTGCCAGGTACATCAACGGAGCAGGGACAAAAAATAGGGGACAAAGTAGAGGGGAAATACCTAACCGTGCTGATAGAAAATAGATGAAAAAACAGATGGAAAAATCTAGATCCATGTCACAATACTACGTAAAAGAAATCACTTGCGTCTGTGTTGCTTGGAGGGAATCACACTATCACTTAACAATCATGTACTCACCCATCTTCACTGGAGACAGGCTGTTGTTGATTTAGTGTCTAGGAAACAACAGAGAACATATTGAGTAGTAGAAGCTAACTGTTAGCATTAGCAACTCCACTACGTGGCAGTGTTATTTGTGGAGATAAAACATCAACCTTGCAAAGCAAACAGAGTCAGTGGCCTTGTGGTAGAGTGTCCGCCCTGGGTGATCGCGGTTTAAATCCTGGTCGGACCATACCAAAGACTATAAAAAATGGGGCATAATCCCTGCTTGACACTCAGCTTTAAGGGGTAGAATTGAGGGGCTAAACCACCAAATTGTTCCCAAGCGCAGCCACCGCTGTAGCTGTTCGCTCCCCATGGGGATGGATCAAATGCGGAGGGGAACTTCACCAGGTGACTAATAGGACTTTAACTGTAATTTGTGTTGCCCTTAGCTGGTCAGAGGTGAGATGTCCAAATATTAATAAATAAGACACCAAATCCTGGCCTCTGTTGCCAACTTCTCCTCCAGCTGCCTTCTACCTCCCCAAACAAGAGCATCTAAGCTTTCTCCCCCAGATTGTGTCTTACAAGTCATTCACTCTTACTAGAGACCACTGCAAATGTGTTAAAGATATGAGTACAGATGACCTTTAAGTAATAAGTAATATCATCACTAATACTCTGGTATACCATATAATCGAATTACTAACCCTAACCCATTTTCACATTCATTTAAAACCTTAAATTGCAGTATTTGTTTTTGTTTTGTTTGTATTGTTCATAAGGACATGATATAATTTTAAATAATAAAGCTGTTTCAAATGTTGTCATTTTTTAGATGAAGTAATATAAAAACACACCCCTTGTTCAATTTTTAAAAACTTTTTAGAAAAATAAACTGACAGTGTTAGCTGTAAAACGTCCCCAAACTGACTGGACTTCTTGCAGGACAGCAGTCACAATTTAGTCATATACATTAGCAGAAAAGTAGCAACAGGGATGTGCATCACATCGCTTGTTCTAAGGTAAAGAAAACAGATCTCATCTTAGTGTGGTTCTGCACTAATGAAAGCATAATTACATAAACAATTTCAGGTCTGTGTCAGTCTGTGTCACGCTTGCTCATGTAGCTCCAGAGCATCTGGGATAATAGGGTTCTGTTTAAGTTGGTTTCACTCTGTGGATTACTTTAATAACTTATCTGAGAAACCGCTTCACTCGAAACAGCCCATTGTTGCATTAGGAAATCATGAGCGAGCCCTGCAGTGTTTATCTATTCATTTATCTTTGTGTCTGATAAATTTCATGCAGTCGAACTACTGCTGCATTCAAAGAGATGTTGATTAAGATGACATATTTGAAAGGAATAAATTTCTAACATCTGGAGGCATGTCTCAAAAGTAGACATGTTCAGTCAGTAGGTATTCTGGTCACACCTGTATGTTTCTCCCCCATTTATTATAATTTAGCATTATGAAGTGAATTAAAGGCTGCACAGTGGTGCAGTGGTTAGAGCTGTTGCCTTGCAGCGAGAAGGTCCTGGGTTCGATTCCCGGCCTGGGATCTTTCTGCATGGAGTTAGCATGTTCTCCCTGTGCATGCGTGGGTTCTCTCCAGGTACTCCAGCTTCCTCCAACAGTCCAAAAACATGACTGTTAGGTTTATTGGTCTGTCTAAATTGTCCTTAGGTGTGTGTGTGTGTGTGTGCATGGTTGTTTGTCCTCTGTATCTCTGTGTTGCCCTGCGATGGACTGGCTCTCTGTCCAGGGTGTACCCCACCTGATTGCCCATTGCCCCAGCATCCTGAAGCATAGAAATTTGTCTCCGCAGCACAGCCTGACCAAGGTTACTTGGCCACTTAACATCTTGGCTTACGACAGGGAAGGCTGTTGTTGGTTTAACGTCCAGTAAACAGCAGACATTGTCCCAACTACTGGAAGCTAACCATTAGCATTCGCAACACCACCACACAGAAAAGCTCCTTCAGGCTTTTATTATTGGTGGAAATCAGACATTCACGTTGCAAGTCAGTGGTAGGTTTGTGTTGATGTTATCCAATCCATCCAAATGTCAGGAAAATAAGACTCCATATCCTGCCGTGTTGTGCCACTCTCTGCTGCAGCAGACTTTTCGGTGCTGATCCAGGCATTTTTTTTTTTTTTTTTTGCTCAGGAATTCCAAGACATTCATTTCTACCGGAGAACACTGCAAATGTATTGATTAAATAAGTGAATCACACCTTTAAAAAATGTAGTCAAATATTTTTGCTCTGTTATGCATGTATGATAGCATGTAGCTTGTAAGCTAATGTTTTGGGGGCTTTGTATTCAGTGTTGCCAATGTAGAGAAGATGTTCTTACTTTTAAAGAGAACCCATATAATGTGAAATATCATGAAATATCAAATATCACCTTAATGGATGTTTGAGTAAATGTAACCAGAAGATCAGATCTTTTTATTGCAGGGATTGAGCAACACTTTGTATCAACTCCAAGAAAGAGAGAGAGTCAGTTTAAAAAGTTAAAAGATTTATTTCTAAACAAACTAAACAAGACTAACTTTAAACACTATTGGGCCATTCCCATCTGTACCGGGTCGGCCCGGGCCGGGTAGCCCCAGTCGGCCCCAGCCTGGCCCGGTTGATTCCACACATCCTTGTCTTAAGCCCATGTGGGCTGATTCTACCCACCAATCAGAGGCTTGCTCTAATGGAAGGTGTGAATTTGCTGTCAGCAGTGGGTGTGTTGGCCCTGGTCGGCCTGAAGCAGACCCCCTCGAGAAGAGGGCTGAGAATGAGCCTTGGTTGGCCCGGAAAAATACCAGGCCACCCAGATATGTAAACAACCTACGCTACCCGGCCCGGGCCGACCCGGTACAGATGGGAATGGCCCATATGTGTATGATGAACTAAGGTGGAGTAAGACTGAGAATCGTGTGTGTGTGAAATATGTTCAGAACCAGCAAATCCGGAGAGACCATTAGTTCTGAGTGGGAGTGAAAGGGAATGTGTCTGATACTGATGAATAAATTAGTGAGGAAGATGTAATTCTAGTGCATTTTAGCACATTATTGAAACATATTGATATTGTTTCTACTTAAACTGGTAAAATGTGAGCTTTAAAAATTAACTAAATTAACACTGAAATAACGCCAACAAACAGGAACTCAATGGTCTCATTATCTGAATTTCATAAGTGTGTACGAGCATGAACCAGGCTTTGTTTTAATCAGAAAATACTAAGATAAAAAAAATTAATAAACTTCCAATAAACACTCGATGTTTATTTTTATTTGATGATGATGATGATGATAATAATAATAATAATAATAATTATTATTATTATTATTATTAAAATAATAATAACCATGAATAGCTATTGATATTGACTTAAAGTTTTAAAATTTCTTGTGTCATTTTTGCGGAAGGTATAGGATTGTTTTAAAGAATTAAATAAAACTGGCAATTTTTTGTCTAGCACTGTTATCGAGAACATCAAGTCATTTAGCAAACTTTATGAGCCTATGCATCAAAGAAAAAGCTCCTGAACAGTCTTTGAAAAAAGAAAAATCATCATGTTGGGGTAAAAAAAAATGGCCAATTCAAAAACCTACATTGTTCCTTTTAAAGATACACGCTGATGCAAAATCCTGTCCTGCAATAATAAGTTGAGGTGGAAAGGAGAAAGATTAAAGAAAATGTCCTTTGTGACACTTCTGTTCACGCCTGTGAACACGCATTAAAGTGCTCCCTTCGTCTCTGATCTATGGACTGTCAGGATGAATATTTGCTAAAATATTTCATCTGTTTTCTGTTGAATCATAACCTCTGACACTTGCTGGAGGAAAAGGAGAAGCAAGAACCAGAAAACACTTCATTTTTGTTCACTCTGTATTAAATAAGTCTCACTGGGATGGGGGCAGCTATCAGGTGGTAAGTATTGAAATGAGTTTTTATCCCAAACTTTAAAATATATGTTTTTAAGTTGACTCAACTTCTGGATTCAACTTCAAACGTCAAAAATCGGACTCCAAATCAGATCTTGGTTATGATCTAGTAACATTTAGATAAACCCGCCATTGACAAAACTTACATGCCAGAAATAGAATAACTACCTCAATACTATTTAAGCATCTGTAGTTCCATGAACTGAGGAGATTTACTCCCCAGGGGTGACACATGTTGTAGCCCACTAGTTCTTGCTGATGTAAGGATGGGTCCAATGCAAAGAAAACATTTCCCAAATGGGATCAAACATTTATAAGGAAAAAAAATACTAGGTTGTAAAGCTGTTGATATATTACTTGAAAACATTACATTTCAAATATAATTAAAGGTCAAATTTACTCATATTTTAATACATTTGCAGAGGTCTGTAGTAGAAAATGAATGCCTTGTAAGTTGTTCTCTGGGGGGGAAAGGAGTTCTGCTGTGTGGTGGAGTTGCTAATGCTAACAGTTAGCTTTTGCTATCTGAGACATTCTCTGCTGTTTCCTGAACACTAAATAAAAAACAGCCTTCTCCGTCGTGAGTCCAGATGGGCGAGTCCATGAATGTTGAGTGACAGAGTGACATGGATTTGTCAAGCTTTTCTATTTTCTATCAGAAGCTAATGCAGGAGATAGATGTAGAAGACTAATTTTATGTTCAGCCTGCATGGTAAACTCAGAGTAACCAATCATTAAAAAAATAAGTACGTAAGAAATGGCTTCTTACTGAACCAGTTAAACATCAGAGAAAAGGTTGCTGCTTGGACAGTTCAATGCCAAACGTAATGCAGGACTTCTTTCAGACTCTTTATTTTTCCCCTGAATTGTTGTTGAGTGCATGTGTTGGTAAACTGAAGAGGTCTTTGAGAGCTTTGCAAACATTAACATTTTCATTCTACTCTCATCAACAACAGCTCCAGGGAGACGCAACCATGCATATTCTATTAACAAAAGGCACGCCCAATGCCCCAAGTCTCAATTCATACACATCCACAAATCCCTTGGCAAAAGCATTTTGTGTTCACTAGAGCCTTCAACGGGGATGCGAATGAAAGGGGGGGGGGGGGGGGGGGGACTCTTTTTTTTTTTTAGGCTTTAGATGAAATTCTGTGATAAATGAAACTTTTTGCAACATTGGACAGCCTGAGGTTCTTCTATGTCTGGATTAAAATGGTTTTAGGGCTCAAGTCTGACTCTTTTATTATGCAGCTGATTTACAAAAGTACTTTACAAGTCTGGCAAATATCTTCTGTACTTATTTTATTTTTTATAATTTTATTTTATTTTTTTTTGCTTAAAAATATTATTTCGTTCAGATTCCAGCTGGCCAAAGCATTTCTACTTATTACTAATGCCAAGTGATAAAATTTCCCTAAATTATCCAACAAACTATTTTACAACGATGTTCCAATATTAATATTATGTTTTGTATTGAAAAAGGAAACTTATGTGACGTGTTTGTTGTTAGATGGAAATGGGGAACACAAAGTGGTTTGCGTTTATTATTATGACGTTTTTTAATTCACCAGTAGGATTGTATTGGGACTGATGATGTCTTCATTCTCAGCAGAGGTGTATTTTTCTAAGCTGGTAACAAATTGCAGATGACTTTTTCAAAGGAATTTCCAAAATTTCTCAAAATATTTCAGGGGAAATTCATTTTCATTTTACCATAAAAAAATTGGGTTTGCAGGCCAGAGCAGAGGTGGAAAGAGTACTAAAATGATGTACTTAAGTACAAGTATAATTACTTTCATGAAATTTTACTCAATTACAAGAAAAATTACCTGCCTCAAAATATACTCAAGTAAAAGTAAAAAGTAGCTTATTTCAAATGTAGTCAGAGTAAAAGTTACTTAGTTACTTTTTTGACTGTGCAAGGACGGGCTCTTCTGAATAGTTAAAAAAAGACAATGGGGTATAAATGTCAAAGTGGCCGTTTTTTTAATTAAATGAACAAATATGCATATTGAAGTACAAAGGCAGTTACACTGCAAACTAGTAACATAAATTAGGTTATAGTCACAAGCCCATGACTTTTCCCTGAATGCTTATTTAGAGCAGCTGATTTTTAAAGTTAGCAGAGTTCATCTTTGGTAGTGGGTTCACCCACTCATTTAAAGATATTGGCCAGAGGCAAAATTTGTTTGAACAGCATGTGTAAATGTGTATTAAAATCTCAGATGAAAAAGGTTTTTGGATTTTGACGGCTGGAATTGTAAGAAAATCTGATGTTTGTGACTGGCGCAGGAAAAACAGAAACTAACTTCCAGTCTAAGCCCTGGGCAGCAGTTGACGTTTCACATGGAGCTCTGCTGAAACAGCTGTAGTAAACAACACCTGGCTCCGCTGTTTGTGCGTTAGCGTTATAGCAGAGAACAATGTGTCATCAATCAAATGTAGCTTCTGAAGCCTCTACTAGTCGGTCAGATTTGTTTTTTCTCTGGGATACGGCGACGAGAACGGATATTAGATTACTGGAGAAGTTCAACCGAACTCCGACCCCGCCAGCTGGATATCACTACCAGAGGTGCAGACATGTTTTAGACCGTTTGACTCAGAAGACCTGCGACCTGATTTGGACATAGAGGAGGATTCTGTTCATCTTCAGAACCAAAATCGGTACAGTTTGTTTACTTTTCTTAAATATTTAATTTCTGTGCTCCACTGGGATCTCTAAGCTGACAAGTTTTCAGCTGGTTTTAGCTCCATCATGTGTCCCAATATAGTTCAGTAATCTACAGTTTTACTGCTGTGTGTATTTATTGACATAACTCTGGAAAATATTTAACCAACAATTTACCAGAATAAATCTTCCTGATGCTGGAGTAACTCCTTAGCTCAACTCGTTGTTTGCACTAATCCAGGATGTCATGGAGGTTTTAATGTTGAAATATAGAGATCATCTTTTAGATTATATCTGTGTGTGTGTGTGTGTGTGTGTGTGTGTGTGTGTGTGTGTGTGTGTGTGTGTGTGTGTGTGTGTGTGTGTGTGTGTGTGTGTGTGTGTGTGTGTGTGTGTGTGCGTGCGTGCATGCGTGCGTGTGTGTGTGTGTTGTAGCTTTGCCAAAGGACTTGTTCTTTCCTTACCGGAGCGAACACGGTTAGTTTTGCTGCAGTCATGCTAACGGGACTCGTCTGGAGTCCAGAAGTAGCGGTGCGGTTCTAGATGGATTTATAGATGTAGGTTATTATTTTAGATCAGACCTGTTATTTAAAAATGCGTGTAGGATCTGACACATGGCTCGGACCTTGTGCTGCAGCTGTAAACGCAATTTTACGTAATAATTAGGAGCATCAAAGTAAACAAATAACAGTGATTCACAATATTAGCATCAGCAGCTAGCTTGTTTTACGTGCTGGAGTGACGTATGCGAAACACAGTTCTTCACTGTCTGGAGGAGAGGATTTGGATTTTCTGTAATGATTTATGACAAAAGTCCTTAATAAAATAAAAAACTGGACCCAGTACATGTTTATATAGATAATAAAGTGTAGTTATTTTGCATTTCTACAATTTTTATGCCGAGCCAATACCTTTTATCCCTTCACCACTGAAACCAGTTTGTTCATCCCAATCCTCCTAAATAATCCTCCAATCATCCAACTGGAATCCTTAAGGGTCCCGTAACGTCCATCCTGTCAGAATAGGCCTTGGGAACCCAGGTGTTACTAGAACTTATGGTGTCTCCTCACCAGCGTGAGCCTCCAAACTGAAGGTTGGTCTCCAAACATGAACTTTAAATTTATGCATTTATCTCCTCTTGTGACACTTTAACATGTTTTAAAAGGCTTGTTTCATGATAATTTACACCTCCCAGACCAAAGATATATAAGATAAAACATTATCATTAACACTGCAGAGACATCATTGTTTATTAAATACAAGTTATTTTCCTGAGCCATTACTTCAGCCAAGATATAGGATGCATGGATTTGATGAAGCCATGCTGCCTTATGGGCTCGACACACGGGAGGCGACATCGCCTCTCCTCCATTCATTTTCAATGAGACATGCACGACAAAGCGATAATCGCGGGTCTCTCTCCTACTAAGCGAAACGCGAAAAACGTGCGTGTGAAAGTTTGCACTCGTGCACGTGTCGTGCACGTACGACCCAGCGACGCGATCCCAGAAAGTTGAAACATTTTCAACTTTTCATCGCTGTCGCTCGGACGAGGACCAATCAACGGAGGTTTCATTCACTGACCAATGAGCGGACAGGATGCTCCGCACATCTCCGAGCAAACATGGAGGAGAAGATGATTATTATTATGTTTTATATAGTAAATTCAGAAGTAAGATTTCACATAACTCTAGCAGCACCTTGTGAAACATCATATCTACCGCTTTATTAACTCTGAACCGCTTAAATAACCTTAATTCCTTCCAGCCTGACACAGCCAAACAAAACAACGGAAGTTTCGATTTCGCCATGGAAAAGAACGCGTAGACGGCTTTGCCGCTGGCCGCTACCGCAGATCACCTCCCGTGTGACAGGTAATAAAAGCGACAGCGACAAATTTCGCTGATCGCGGTCGTTTGTCGCCTCCCGTGTGTCGAGCCCATTATGCAGTCCCACACACACACACACACACACACACACACACGCACACACACACACACAGCAGCATGTTAGAATCATTTGAATGACTAATTTAACTACACTGAACTGCTTTTGTAATAATTTAATCTCTTATTCTGGAGTAAAATAAAGAAACAAGCTACCGTGCGCGGTAGGGAAACACATTTCAAACACGGAACCGAGTCTGGTTGCCGAACCGAGCAGAATTCTGATGACGTCACACCGGTGCGCGAAGGTGCGGGTTCCAACCCACAGGAGAGGAGGGAGAGAGGAGGTAAACAGCGAGTGGATCACAGGGACTGAACTGATGTTTTTGAACAAAACTGCGGTAAAAATGGCTGTTTGTCCTCATCATAAAGCGTGTAGCCCCTCCCGGTTTAGACGCGGCGATCATGCAGGTGTCTCTTTCTGTTCCGACGCTGCTACACGTAATATTTTTAATTTATTAAGCCTACAATTTATTTTTACTCAGTAACGGATATGATTTAAAATGTAGCGAATTACAATTCTTTTTTAAAAACTTACTCAAGTAAAAGTAAAAGTACAGATTTTAAAAACGACTTAAAAAGTATAAATTTACAAAAAAGCTACTCAATTACAGTAATGTGAGTAAATGTAATTCGTTACTTTCCACCTCTGGGCCAGAGTGATTAAAATTGTATAAAGATTATACAAGTATGGCCACGACTATGGTCTGTTTAAGGATCTTGGACTTGTGCTGCAAAATTTTAGAACAAGAAACATTTTTTTTTAAACGTGTCCTGTCTGGCTGTGAAGCAAGCAGAATTGATGTCTGAATGCTGGTGACAAGCCTTACAGATTTATTCTCAGGTGGAGCATCAAAGCATTTGCTTTTAATATCACGCCTGATACTTAAAACTTTATTGTTATTGTTGCTGAATGCTTTGTAATTCCGACCAGACACGGAGACAGAGGTGAAAGAGAAAGGAAAAGAAAAGGTGGGGAGAGGGGGGGTGGGGGGTCCACAAAAATAAACAAAAATGAACAAGAGTCTGCTTCTAGACCTGCAGAAAAAAAAGACAAAAAAAAAAAAACAAAGGGACACAAAAAAGGGACACAACAACAATACAACAAGATCTACCTATCACTGCGTCAACTTGATGAAAAGAAATAAATATATATATATATATAATCAATATTGCTTAACTGAAGAATCACGATAATAAATCACAACGCATTAAGTGCCCACCATAGTCTTAAGACCTGTGTTTAACGTGCCCAAGCCCATACTTTTGAGAGCACCATGTGAGCACCTGTGTGTGTACACGCGCTTGTTTATTTAAGGTTTTTCTATAGGAGCGCCCAACAGAGAGTGTGAGGGACCACAGATCCGCCCCCCAAAGATGCGCAGGAGACAGGGGGAGCTCCAAGTCCCAGAGATCCAGGCGCTGCCCCAGAACACAGGAACCCCAAGGAGACTGCAACCAGGAAGGCCCCCGCCCCCCTCGAGAGGCACAGAGGATCACCCCGGGGGGGCACAACCAGCAGCCGGCAGAGTCCCTGGAAATATCAGCGGCAAGCCCACAGGCCCGCCCGCAGCCTCCCACCCCCTAGCCGGCCGAGCCCGGGACCCAGCGACCCGGGACCCAGGGGCGACCACCCCCGCCGGGGACCCAGCAGAGCCCAGGGACCCAGACCCCACCAGGCAGCCACCGGGATCTAACAGGCAGATGCCAAAATCTTAAACCCGCAGACCCGGTTGCCACAAACACTCAGGCATACCAAGGCACAAGCCCCCACACCAGGTGTGGCAGGGGGAGGGGGGACAGAGATCTATATCATCAAGAGAAGTTCCAGGAGAGGGGAGGACCCAAAGGCCCCACCTGACATATACAGTCATACACAAACACAGTCACACGCTCCCTCCCTCATTCTCACACATGCACATACAACCCAAGACTTACAAAAATGCACGCCGGACACCCACTCATGCTCCCCATACACACCCTATTCACTCTGGTCCCGGTACTGCTGCACATTGGGTACAACCATCACCGGTAACCAGAGTTTGACCCTTTCTGCTGGGGTGCTGATGAGCAGGATCCCCCGCCCAACGCTGAGCACAGCAACCCACCACCCCAGACCCCAACCAGACGGCCAGATCTCCCTCCTAGCCTCCAGCCCCAGGAAGCCTAGCAACAACAGAGGTGGCTAAGACCCCTAGTCTCCCTCCGCCTGCTCCAATATAGTGTTGTGTGATCATGAGGTGTATTCCATGGCTGTGGTGAGTGGGCAGTGCGGGCATCATCCAGCATATGCCAGCTGATGCCACTGCACCACCCCACTTACACCCTCAGCCATCAGTGTCTAAGTGCGGTTTAAAATTGGAAGTGGGCACCGGCACTCGGGAGGAGGCTGAAATATCCCCCTGTCAAATGCCGTTGAATGTGCTCACTCCCAAGGCCCTAAGAGTGTGTTTGTGTGGAATGTCGTCAGTGGAAGTGTATAAGGTGCAAATAAAATTGGGGGGCAGGTTTCCACAGGAATGCGGAAATGGGGTCCATACCCGCACTCCCTGACTTGCCTACCCCCCAAGGTCCTATGTGTATGTTTGTGTGATGATGTGAGGGAGCAGGAGGAGAGAAATATGCGGGGATGGGGAGGAATGGCTGGTTGGGCTTAGCCCTCCAGGGAGCCAGCTCCCCTACTGGCCCCAATAGGCACCTCTGTTGTCAAACTGCCACCCAGGGCATGGAGACCCCAGCCCATCCTGCCAGGGCCCAAAGCAGCAGCATTACAGAGCCTCACGGAGTCCGAGGGCACCAACCCAGCCCCACCCCAGCAGAATATCTATGTCCACCCCTGCATTTGCACAACTTCCAGAATATATAAGACATGGGACATCCAGGTAAGGTTGGGTCCTCCCCCTCCTGGACCTCCCCCTCCCCTGTGATGGAACGGCAGAGGAGCCAAGGTCTACCTGAGGCCCCCGAACCCGAGCCAGGCACTGCTGGGTGTCCCTGCCTTCTTCCCGGCAGCATACATGTCAGGACCCGACCCCCAAGGCCCCGCCCAGATGCCCACACGGGGCCGGCCACCCCCAAACCCCGAGCCCCCAGGCCCCCACCCTGACCCGCCCAGGGGCATTGCAGCCACCAGGCAGTGACCCATGGCCGCCGCCAAGATCCCCAAGGGGCCCCACTCACAACCGCCAGCAGTCCACCCCCCGAGGCAACCCAAGCACCTCCAGAGGGGGGCAACGGCCCCCCAGTCCCAGACACCCCCAGTGAACCCACCTCCAGGGAACATCCGGATACTCCAAACTCAGACCCCACACACCCCCACCCACACCATCCCGCAGGACAACATCAACGGCCCCCCACCCTCGCTATGTGATGGAACCGATCAAAGGAGCCCAGAGAGATTCATCTGAAGTGGAAGCAGAGGCTATATCAAGTGCAATATGATCTAACAAAAGATTTCTATACTGGTTAATGCAGAGAGTTTCTTTATTTTTCCAATTCAAGAGGATAGTTTTCTTAGCGATGCATATGGCAGTCAGAACCACGTGAACCAAAGATGTTGCAATCGGGACATCGTCCAGGTTTCCCAGTAAACAAAGAGAGGGGGAAGTTGGGATATGACATTTCAGACAATTTGACAGATCCTCACATACTCTACCCCAAAATTCCTGGACAGGTGGGCAGGACCACAGTGCATGAATGTAATTGTCAGGAATGTTGTTTGTGCAGTGTGTACAGGTGTCAGACGACACAAACCCCATCCTGAACATCCGATGACCTGTATAGTGTACTCTGTGTAGAATTTTGTACTGAATTAATTGTAAATTGGGGTGTCTGATCATTTTAAAAGTTTTTAAACAAGTTTGGGACCAGAAGTCCTGGTCAAAGCTGACTGATAGATCCACCTCCCATTTTTCAATAGGGATTGCAATTTTATCGTCTATTTTGGACAGTGTCTTATATACTTTAGACAGTAGTTTGGGGGGTTTGAGATTATAAAAGTCTAATACTCTTGGTGGTGTTTGTAATTCTATTTTATTGAGCTTAAATTTTTGTTTGACTACAGATTTAATTTGGTGATATTCTAAAAAGCTATTCTTATCCATTCCAAATTGGGAGACTATTTGATTAAATGGAATGAAGTCCAATCCTTCATATATGTGTTCCAGGTATAGGATTCCTTTATTTTTCCAGTCCGGAAGGTTCATCAATTTGTTGTTTTGCAAAATGTCAGGATTATTCCATATAGGTGTGCGATTGCATGGTACTAGTGAAGACTCTGTCATTTTAAGATACTCCCACCATGCTGTCAGAGAAGTGCTGATACTAATACTTTTGAAGCTTTCATGTTTTCTTATGCTTGAGCTAATAAATGGTAAGTCTGAAAGCTCTATCATATTGCAAAGTGTCTGTTCTATATCTAACCAGGACTCGTCTAATGGGTTATCTTGCAACCATCTTGGTATATATTGCAGCCTGTTGGCTAAGAAATAATAATAAAAGTTGGGTAAATCCAGTCCTCCTCTGTTTTTGGTCTTCTGAAGCGTTTTTAAGCTAATTCGTGGGGGTTTATCCTGCCAAAGGAATTTAGTAATTGAGGAGTCCAGAGATTTAAACCAGTCAGCTGGAGGTTTGTTTGGGATCATCGAGAATAGGTACTTTATTCTGGGTAAGACCATCATTTTAATTGTAGCAACTCTCCCCATGAGTGATATTGGTAAGCATTTCCATCTAGCAAGATCATCTTCCACTTTCCTTAAAAGTGGGATGTAATTTATTTTGGTTAGATCTGCTAACTTGGGAGAGATATTAATTCCCAGGTATGTGATATTCCCTGACTCCAACTGTGTATTAAGCAAATTGACAAATGAGAAATTAATTGGTAGAACTGTGGATTTTAACCAGTTTATAGAGTAATCTGAAACTCTGGAAAAAGAGTTTATCAGTTCTATTGCTTGGGAGAAAGAGGATTGAGAATTCTGGAGAAAGAGTAAAACATCATCTGCATAA
The DNA here is from genome assembly GCF_043380555.1 of Nothobranchius furzeri. Lineage (NCBI taxonomy): Eukaryota > Metazoa > Chordata > Actinopteri > Cyprinodontiformes > Nothobranchiidae > Nothobranchius > Nothobranchius furzeri. Next base: position 70,308,195 of record NC_091742.1, read on the forward strand.
AGACTGATCTTATGTTCTATTTTCTTACACTTTATCCCTTTAATATCTGTTGTTTGCCTAATTGCTGCTGCTAGTGGTTCAATAAAGATAGCAAATAGTGAGGGGGAGAGTGGGCATCCCTGCCTGGTCCCCCTCTGAAGACAGAAGCTAGCTGATATTTGGTCGTTCGTCCTGACACGTGCTGTTGGTGAACTGTATAATGTTTGTAGCCAGTTTATGAAGAAGTTCCCAAAACCAAATTTATGTAAAGTTGCAAATAAGAACTTCCAGTTAACTCTATCAAAAGCTTTTTCTGCATCTAGAGATAATATACTAGTTTCTATGTTTCTACTGTAAGAGAAATCTATCAAATTAAGTAATCTACTTGAATTTGTGAGTGATTGTCTACCCTTAATGAAACCAGTTTGGTCAGGGTGTATTATGAAGGGGGTTACCTTCTCTAATCTTTTGGCCAGGGCTTTACAAATTATTTTGAGATCAACATTAATAAGAGAAATTGGGCGTTAGCTGGTAGGAAATGCCGGGTCTTTGCCTGGTTTTAACAAGAGACTAATATTGGCTGAATTCATGTTTGGTTGTAATCTGCCGCTCTCTTCGATTTCCCTCACCATTCTGAAAAATGTTGGAGCCAGAATGATCCAGAATTCTTTGTAGAATTCTACTGGGAACCCGTCTGGACCTGGAGCTTTCCTATTAGTCATGGATTTAAGGGCTTCCTGGAGCTCCGCCGATGTTAGTGGCAAGTCCAGGACTGTAACTTGGCTGTCTGATAATTTAGGAAGTGTTATCCTGTCAAGGAACTCATTGATCTCATTATCTGATGGGTTTATCTGTGGTGAGTACAACGTTTGGTAAAAGTCTCTGAAGGTGTTGTTTATTCTTTCAGGATCATATACTATATTCCCGGTTGAGTCTTTAACAGCAGATATGGTAGTTTTCTCTTTATTTATTTTTAATTGGCTAGCTAAGAATTTACCTGATTTATTACTATGTTCAAAGTTTTCTATTCGTAGTCTTTGTGCTAAAAATTGTGTCTTTTTGTCAATAATTCCATGAAGTTCTAAGTTAGATTTACGTAATTTGCTCATTGACTCTTCTTCTGTGGACGCCTCCAAAGACTTGATGATTTCTTCTAACTCCTGAATACGTTTGTTTTCCGTTTTTTTCTTATATGATGAGAAAGAGATTATTTTACCTCTCATCACTGCCTTTCCTGCCTCCCAAAGAATAGATGCTGATGTTCCAGGCAGGTCATTATGTTCTAAATATAAAGCCCACTCCTGTTTAAAAAATTCTATAAAACCTTCGTCTTTAAGCAGTGATGTATTAAACCTCCAGTTTTTGCTTGGTGGGATTGTCTTCTTATTTACCAGAGTTAAAGAAACCGGAGCATGGTCGCTGACAGCTATGGGGTGTATCTCAGTGTCTGAAATGTCAGCCAACAATGAGCTGCTGACTAGAAAATAATCCAAACGTGAATGAGAGTGATGGATGTGCGAAAAAAAAGTATATTCTCTACGGTTAGGATGAAGAGATCGCCATGCATCACAAAGCCCATAATCACTCATGTACTGTTTAACTATGTTAGTGGATTGCCAATTGCGCTGAGTCCCAGCTGTACTGAGCCAGTCTGTTAAGGAATTCATCCAAAATTAAAATCACCTCCAAGTATAAGTGGACAGTCCAAGTGTTCGGAGAGTACAGAGAAAAAATTATGAAAGAATGGAGGGTCATCAATATTTGGACAGTATATGCTGACGATACATAAGCGTTGGTTCTGTATAGATATTTTTAACATTATAAATCTACCCTCTGGATCAGAAACTGTGTCCAATACTGTGAAATTTATGTTTTTGTGTATTAAAATAGCTACACCTCTTTGCCTAGAGTTATAGCAGGCAGAGAACATGCTGGGAAACTCAGGTGTTTTAAGTTCATCTGCAGATGTGGCAGATCTATGAGTCTCTTGTAACAATATTACGTCTGCTTGCACTCTCTTTAACTGATCAAAAATTTTTAATCTTTTCTCTCTAGAGCCAGCCCCATGTACGTTCCATGAGACAAACCTTAGTGCACCCATAGATGTGTGTGTGAGTAGCTATAATATGACACCTTCATGTGTATGAGATAAGATAAGTAATTAAACGCATATATTAATCTTATAGTAAATAATAATAATAAAGGTGTTGTTATAATCATTATTATCATTTGCAACATTAAATATAATAATAATAGTAGTAAAAAAACAATAATTAAAAAAACAACTTTAATATAAAAATATTAATGCTGATGATGATAATGTAAAAATATAATAAAAAACAATAGTAGTAATAATAATAATAATAATAATAATAACAACAAGACAAGCCCAACAGTGTTTTGATTGTGCAATGAAACGCCTTAGGCTACTTATCTGTGTGACTGCGTATGGAATCTGTGTGTTTGCGTCTGCGTATGGAGTCTCTCTCTCTCTCTGTGTGTGTGTGTGTGTGTGTGTGTGTGTGTGTGTGTGTGTGTGTGTGTGTGTGTGTGTGTGTGTGTGTGTGTGTGTGTGTGTGTGTGTGTGACTGCGTATGGAGTCTGTGTGTGTGTGTGTGTGTGTGTGTGTGTATGTGTGTGTGTGTGTATATGTGTGCGCGTGTGTGTGTGTGTGTGTGTGTGTGTGTGCACGCGCGCGCAAGTTGTGTGCTGCAGTGTGCAAAGGGAAAAAAAATTGTGCCATGCAGATGTAAAAATCCAGAAGCAGATTAAAAAAAAGGTAAAGAAAGGAATGATAAAGGTTTAAAAGAGAAAAAAAGAAGAAAGAAAAGAAAAAGTGTTGTGGTTGTGAGGTGGTGAGGGAATAGGTGAACATTTCTAAATGGATCTAGCAGCTATTAATCCTGACATGTTCAAGTGAGTGATTTTAATAACCATAAAGTTGTACCTGGAGTTTGTCTAATAAAGCCAGTCTGTTACTCCTCGTTCTTTGTAGATCTTACCGTCAACAAACAGTTTATCCACGGAGATCACAGCCCGCTTCCCATCTTGGATAAAATTCTTGCGCAGCGGGAAGAGAATTCGGCGGCGATCCAGAATTTCTTCAGGAAACTGATCGTTTACGCTGTAATATTTACCTTTAAGCTCTCTCCCGCGGCTTTTAACAAGATCTTTCTGCTTAAAGTGCTCAAATTTAGCCACAATGGGACGAGGTCTTCTGCTGTCTGTTCTCCTGGCTCCAAGACGATGTACCCGATGAAAGGTGATGTTCCTCACCGTTTCCTCCGGTACCTTCATGTGAGTGTGGAGAAAGTTCTTGATGGTTTGTTCACAATCCTCCGCTTCTCCTCCGGTCTGCTCTGGGAGGCCTGCGAACACCAGGTTATCTCTCATGCTGCGTGATTGGAGATCCAGAACCGTCTCCTTTAGAGCTTTATTGTCCTGGGTGATCCGATCTAATCCTGCAGTTAAGGAGGAAACCGATTCCCGCAGAGACGCGTTCTCAGCCGCGAGACGTTCCACCTGCTCCTGGCTAAACTCCAGAGATGTTCGGAGGTCCTGGAACTCCTTGTGAAGCACCTCAAGCAGGTGGAGTCGTCCCTCAAATCCCAGAAGCCGTTTATCTATGGACTGTAGTAGATCTAAGACATCCTTGTGGGGAGATGAGGCCTCGGGCGAGTCCTGGGGACGGCTCCTCTTGGTCAACGGCGTTTCCGCCTCAGCTGCTGCTGCTTTTTTTGGTCCCATGACAAAAAACTCAAAAACCTCGTCAATATATGTTTGCAAATTTTCCAGATTTTCTCCACTTACCTCCAGGTTGAGTGTGTTATATTTACCAGATTTATTAATTTTTTTGCGTTGTCAGTGAGTAAATTAGGCGAAAATCTGTCTTAATTGTTTGTGGAAGTTGATTAACAAGCTGCCATCTGCTTCAAGACGCCGCCGTGTGTCCGGTGATCGGGCCGTCAGCGCATGCGCATGCTCCCTAGACTGAATTTCACCAAATCTAGAACAAGAAACTTGCCACTCATGTCGTTTTTAATTAAAACCCTGGGAAATGTGAGACAACTTTGATTGGCAACCCATGAAACTAAATATAGACTTTCTGGAAGGCAAAACAAATCAGACAATCATGACTAAAGGTGCAAATGAAATCAAGAAGAATTATGACCAAATCAAATCAGAATTATGACACTGTTGGGCCTACTTGTAATAGGAACATTTGAATTCACAGTGCAGTTTTGACCCAAGTAGTCCAGCCAACAATGGCAAGCCAGTGAGATACTGGTTAGAGTTTTTCTAATCTTGGACGTAGGTCCATGGCTGAAGATGTTTTGACATCCGAGGGATATTTTTGCTAACTGTAAGCTCTTATAGAGAAATGTTAAGTGAAATGATGGCAAAGATTCTTTATGTTGCCTCCGCCTGGTCATAAATCATCATCTGAGCTGACTGTTCTGCAACAATGGGAACTTACAAAGCTGTTCCAACATCTTAGAACCAAAGGAGGTATGAAGTGTAATTAAGCAGATAAAATATGGCTGATATAAGCCAGATTTACTTGTTGTTTGGCTTTAAACTTTAAAGATGAGTAAAAGATGATTTACTGTAATAAATTAAAGTCAGTAACTGACTGGGCTGCGATTGTAAACTAGCTAGAGATAAGAAAGATTATTTATTGGCATAACAGCAAACTGGTGAGTAAGAACTCTTTTTTGCATCAATTTGTACACAACACGGCTGTATAATTGATGCAATTGCAAACAATGCAACAGCTATTCGAACTTTTGGCATTTTGAATTGTTTTAATTTAGTCAAATTATATTATTCACATCTACTGAATGTTTTGAGAAAACTTTACGAATCGTGTAAGCATTTTAGTTGCAGCCCAGTGAGACACTGGCCCAATCTCAATGCTCACACTGCGCCCTGCGGACTTCAGCAAAGTGCACTTGGAGAAAGTGTGCAGTAGGGTTTGAGTGCGCAGTACAGAAGTGTGCCAATAACTGCAGAATTGGAACAGGGAGCATTGCATCATCGATCGCAACACATGCTGGGATGCTGGTCGCTGTGACACTTTTTTCAAAAACCTTTATTAACAACTTTTAAACAAACAGCCAAACAATTATTTGAAATACATTTACATTTATTGCTGCTTTGTCTAAAAGTTTCAGAGCATCAACTAATCATCCTAAAATTAACTCATTTAATTAGAAAATACATATTTTCAGAAAAGGAATTTGAGCCTTTTCTCTTGCAGCAATGACTTGTGGGTAATACCCTTGCCCGAGGTCCGCATTGCTGCAGACTTGAGTGAAGTGCAGATTAAGGCCCAATCCCAATACTCGCACTAACAAACTTGCACCCTCCAATTGCGTGTTTCTGGCCAGGGGTGCAAGTGCATAAGATGTACCGATTCTCAAGTGCGGAAGTTGACCACGCCCCCATTGCACCCTTAATCTGCACTGACTTGACCCTGACTTGTCCATGACTTCACAAATTAATGCCACAGAGAAGCTTAAGGTACAAAAATATAAAAGTTAAATGTGAACATGGTAATAGACAAGTCTTAACTACAAACTGAAATATAAAGTAAACATAATATAAATATAAACAGTCACATGTTGAGGTATCAAGGTTAACTATCTAAATGTAAAGGTGCTATAGCGCACTAACTGTCCACACTGTTAGTGTGACCACCTAGCAGCAACATTCAGTTCAGTGATGCCTCTTGCATAAAAGCTGTTTACCAGCCTTCCTGTCAGCTGCTGCTGTACCACACCAGGATCATGTTGGTCAGGACCCTCTCTATGGAGCAGTGATAAAACCACAACAGCTGTTTTTGTGGCAGGTTGAGCCTCCTGAGAGCCCTCAGGAAGTATAGCTTCAGGCAGTTTTTTTTATTTATTTAGCACATTTATGCATATACGGGGAAATTCAATGTTGTTGTGCATTCTTTATCAGACATTTGGTGTGGTGTGTCCATGTGAGGTCCTCTGATATGTTTGTACCCAGGAACTTGAAGGGTGACACCCTCTCCACCTGCTTTCCATTTATTGTGAGTGACTGGTGCTCCACCTTTTCCTTCTTGGGTCAATGAGGAGTTTTTTGGTTTTGTTGGTGTTCAGGGTCAGGTTGTTAGCTGTACACCAGTCCATCAGCTGCTGCACTCTTCCCTGTATGCTGACTCATTTCCCTGGCTGATTAGACCCACCACAGTTGTATCAGTCATAAGAAAACTTGTTGTTGTGGGTGGGCTTACAGTCATGTGTGTACAGTAGAGGTGGGGAAAATGATCGATTCTAAGATGCATCGCGATTCAGCCGTGCATGATTCCGCATCGATGCAGCAACGTGACATAATGAGATTCTCTCCTTATGTCTATGTCGGGGGTCGGCAACCGCGGCTCTGGAGCCGCATGCGGCTCTTCCATCCATCTGATGCGGCTCTCTGTGCTTGTAAAATAATGAATGGATATTTAAATAAAATGCTTTATATTTTATTGCATTAATTTTACATCTGTAAGCCAATTCTAAATGTAAAGATTGTCTGCGTAAACCTGAACAGTTCCAACCCGGTCTTACTGTGAGACCGGGTTGACGCTTCACGCTTGTGCGTAATCATATGCGTGTTCTGAGCTGACGAGGATGTGAGATTCTGGGATTCTCCTCAGCTCCTGGATGTGTCGCCACATTGGAGACAGGAACAAGTGCTATTCAGCCAAAGTTTCATAATCAGGGAGCATTTTCTAAGTGACAAGTCTCGCTTCAGTCGGAGGAATCTGCATGCGCCCTGGTTCTGCGACATGCTCCAAGCCCCTCTCCACATCTTCAGCTCACTGTGCGCCATACGTACGCGCTGACAGCGAGCTGCGCTGAGCTCCGTGTCCAGCTCAGATGGGAATCATTTAAGTGATTTAGCTACATCTGCGCGAAACGAATAAAGTGTCAGTTCGTCTGCATGCGTCGGGGTCTTTCTATTCTTTCTCCATCAAAATAAATAGTCAAAAACGGGAACTATCCGGTCAACACAACACAAGCCCTGCTTTTAACTGTTTTGTTTTCTTGTGAAAATAGATAAAATTAAACTTGATTAACACCAGAGCCAGGCGCACTGCACCGTTGTCTCCGTCACTGTAAATGAGGGAAAAACAAAATGATCGGATCCTTTTCTGACCTTCCCCACCTACAAAGTTTAATTACAACAATCAAACGGGACAGAGCCTTGATTTGTATTCTGAACAGTCTAAACATGTTTTAAAAGAAACGTATGACAAAAGTGGCACCTGCTCAGTAAAACCACCAACAGGGTGAAAAATATCAAAATATTGTAGGCAGAGACGGGCTACAACTTCTGGATCCATTTTATATAAATCGTTTTATTGATTATCTTCTTATGAAAGATAACTTTGACGTACACGAGCGACCGGTACCGGCTGCTGTCTGAGGGTAGGCCCCGCCCACAACGCCGCGGCTGCTGCGGTGTTTTCTTTACTGTGGGAAACGGGTAATAATGGCTCTTTGATGGGAACAGGTTGCCGACCCCTGGTCTATGTCTATGCGAGGACAATAAAGTTTTGAGGTTTTACAATTACTTCTGGGGGCAGAGTTGCAATGGCATGCGCACTGCGTTGTCCTAGAAACAATTGGACAGGGATACAGGGCCAACTTTACCAGTAATCAAAGATGTACCCGTTACATGTAAATCGGATATCTGGGCTAATTTCGGTTTTGGGATCCTGGATGTGAAAGAATCACTTAACACAGTATTTGTTTACTATTTTTAAGTTCAGTAATATTCTATCTTAAAGCTGCTCTACCGAAAACATTATTTCTTATATTATTTAAGTAATTATAGGCAGCACATTTTAAACATTATTGCTCACTATAGTGAATAGATGAATGTTCTGTTTTTCAGGGATTTCGAAATCAAAAAGAAATTGAAAACTATTCTACTGCTTTTATTAAGTCATGAAAATTTTTGTGTGAAGAATCGTGATGCATTTCAGACTCAAATCGAATCGTTAGGCAGATAATCGGATCGAATCGTGAGGCAGGTAGAGATGCACACCACTAGTGTACAGGAAGGGACTCGGCACACAGCCTTGTGGGGCTCCTGTGCTGAGGGCCAGAGAAGAGGAATGGTGGTGGACTAACTTAACAGACTGTGGTCAGTTTGGCTCTGAATGGTACAGCTCCCCTGATCTTGTCTTATGTTCCCTCCAGATCTTTGAGGTCTGCATATCCCCTGCTGCTGTGTGTTCCTTAAATGTGCTACAAATCTTGTGGGGAGCAGGCTTTCTCATTTGCCGATCCCAAGCTCTGGAGTTCCCTCCCATTACATGTATGGCAGTCCCATTTTGGGTCTCTTCTTAATGCACACTTTTATCAATTAGTTTTTGGTCTTTTATTTTTGTTCAGTTTTTTTTTCATCTTTTATTATGTGTGTTATATCGGATTATGTTTTGCTGCTCTTGTGTCTTATTAGTATTGAGTTTTATGCTTTTTAACTTCCCTCTTCTTTTAACCTTTTTATTAACTTGGTGCTCTTGTTTTTATTCATTGTTTTAGATCATTCACTTTGCGGTCTCTCATTTAACTTAGTGATGTCATTATGTCAGATATTGTTTTATATATATATGTAAGGTATGGTATGGTTGTAGGATCAGTGTGCACAATGCCTTTAACCTCACAGGTTTCAATGAGGTGCGAATGTACCAGGAGGCACCCAGCTTCTCTTTTTTTTCCCCAGCAAAATTTACATTATCCACACCCAGAATATGTAAGACTAATTATTTACCTAGTGTTTGTACCAAAGCAATTAATTGTTTGGGTTTGATGCGGTATTTTTTCTTGAATAATTTTGCACTTTTGCAACATTTCTCCTCAAAACATACAAACTGAGGCCACTGTTTTCTTTTCTGGTAAGACTCTAGTGCACAGTTAACTTCATAGAAGGTACAAGAAGAGGCATATAGAACGGCTGATGATGGAAGATGGTCACTCAACAGGAAGACTGTTCATTTGCAAGATCTTGGATCTGCTGTGACCCTGACCACATGGATAAAGTAAATGTTTTCCATGACGGGTCAAACAACAACTTTTAGATATGGTTTCACTTTTTGGTTATTGTGAGATCATTTTTGCTTGATCCACAAATGCATGTATTCAATATTAAATGCAATTTTGAAAATCCAAACTAACAACTGTAAAAAAATCATGTTTATTGCTAAAACAAAAACAAAATCAGGGTTGGTTGCAGAACGTGTCCCAACAATTTTCACTGCTGCTATTTTTGAGTCAAACTTTCTTGGACTGAGTTCTGCACTGCGTCTCGGTTCTGATAGGGAAAGGTGTTTATCATGTAATAGTATCCACAGTGGAGCCGCTGCAGGGTGCAGATAGAAAGCTGCTGTTTTCAGATCAGTTCTGTTCCAGCAGTCAAAACGCTTGTTGCTGTGATTAAAGATGGAGAGACAGTTCTTGGTCCTTCATCTTGTCCTCTCTCTGGAGTTGACAGAAGCGATTCAAGAACAGTCGCACGAACAATTGTCTTTAAACTGAAAATTCAGAAAGTCTTTCACGTGCTGCAACTTCTTACTTTCCCCCAGAGGTCTGAAACATTTCTTCTCTTTTCGTTTTGGACCATCAATACCAATAAAAAGTCATAACATAAAAACAACAGGGTTTAAACAGCAAGTTTATGCATAATGTGACAGGAATAAATGACATTTTTATATCACGTGTGCATGTTTAACATGTAATCTGCCTACCCTGTTGTTAGAAATCACATTTCCCACACATGTGGGGGGTGGGTGTACATTTTCTGTCAACCCAACATGAAGGGACAACCAATGTGGTAATGAGCACATGAAAATCTGTCACATCTTGGTCGAGAACTGCAATGGCAGACATGATCTAAGACAATCCTGCCTCCTAGGAGTAGAGAATGTTATAGCTGCCAGGTAGAGAACAGACTTAGTTTCATTAATAATGCCTATGAATGACCCTTGATGCTTCACACGGTCAAATGATTATCTGTTGCCGAGCAACACGATGATTACCTTTATATCCAAACATGGTCAAAGAAGACAGATTTTGAAAAGATGTTCCCTCATGCATGGGTGTGCTGATGGTATACTCAAACGTAAACCACCACACTGGACTCCATTCATGCCTCCCCACTACCACCACTGGTCATGTGTGATGTGATGAAGCTTCATAACATGTTAGTTGTAATGAAGGTTTTATAACTGCATCTCAATTTTTGTTCTTTTCTTATTTTTAAGTAAAAGTGAAAAATCTCTTCCTGGGGGGCATGCAATCACAGACTGATTGATAAATGCCCGTAAAGAGTACCAGTATGCATGGCGTGCTAGAAAAACATCCATTCCACTACTTTTTTTGATGGTTTAAAACTAAAATCAAATGAGCATACATCGTGCTGATGTTCACTCTGGTTTTAGCTCTTTGTTGGTCAAGTTCATGTTTTCTTAATAATATTTCATAATAATAAAAAGTCAGCATACACAGACACACTGTCATGTCATGACACACTGTCACTAGGCCAGATTTTTCTGTCACGAGCTGAACTCAGAAGACCCGTAATGATGCCAAACACAGTAAAAATATATTAAAAAAAAAAGTATTTTATTCATTGTGGAGTTACCAGGTGGGCGAGGCTGGAGACAGAGTAGGAGAGGAGGCGAGGGTCAAAACCAGATAGATCCGTGAATGCTACAATGAGCAGGCAGGAGGCAGAATCCAGAGAATGGGCTGAGGTCGAGAATGCAGGTAGTCAGAGGCAGAGAAAACAATCCAGGCAGGGAGCAGGCACTTGGGTTGGTCAAGGAACAGAAACGAGGTCAGGATCTATGGTACAGGCAGAGGTTGGAGTGCTGGAGAATTTACTGGCGCGAAGTCTTCAATAATCTGGCCGAGACTGGAAAGGTGGATGGTTCTTTTATAGCAGGGGAAGCAGGTGTGTGAGATGAGCTGAGGAGTCAGGAGCAGGTGAAGTGGATGAAGGCTGATTACAGGAACAGGTGAGATGAATGAAGTTGATCGTGGTGCTGATTGAGGTTGCTAGGGAAAACAGGGCTTGGCTGGAGCTTGGTGAAGGGACAGGTGAGCTGAATGAGGAATAAATGAGGAGGCAGAGGAGGGTGAAGGATGGAAGCCATGACACACACTCCCCTTGTGTGTTATATTTCATGGTGGGAACGTGCAGCGAGTTATCGGCGGCTCTCAATGCCCGGTTTGGCACATAACAAGCCACCAGGTCAGAAAGGTGAGCTGGTGCCACACCACCTAAGGCCTTAACCCTCAGGGGTCATTAGGGACGTTTTTGAGCAGTTTTTCCATTTTCGTTTGAATGCCATTTTAGCATTCTTTGTGCACATGGTACAAAATTTTGTTGCAAACCCCCTCTCTTGACAAATTTTAAAATTCTATTTGGAATTTAGCAAACAGACCAATTATAAATTATAGCCATGACATTGAGTAATCAAACTGGGTTAAAATCCTCAGAACGATGAGAGCAGGACTCAAGTTGTTTAACAGAACTATGAAAAAAAGTTTAAAAAAAGTTTTAGAAAAGAATATTTACATTTTTATAACCACTTAAACGAGCTGACTCTTTTATCCTCTAAGATCACAAGAGTAAATTACAGTGATGCCTGGGGGTTAAAATCAGAGTTCAGAATCTTGAACTTCACCCTGATGTGTATGGATAGCCAATGGAGACGCACCAGCACAGGAGTGATATGATCACGCCCTCTACCACCTGAAGCCTGCTAAGAGCAGAGGCTGGTATGCCAACTAAGATTGAATTTGCATAATCCTATCAAGCAAAATATAAAAGCATGATTTACAGATTCCAGGTCTGCCTTTTTCAGGATAGGTTTTAAGCAGACCACTTGGTGCAGGCCATCGAGATGTGGGCATCCGATTTGCCCCCTAGGTTGGTCATGCACTGTTTCAGATCATCCAAATCAGAGAGTGAGCATGAAGTATTGTTTAAGACCATAAGGATTGCCTCAGACTTGGACTCATTTAGCTTCAGAAAACTGTCAGCCAGCCAATCCCTCCTTTCAGCCAAACATCAGTTCAGAAGTAAAAGAGCACCTGGTTTATTTAAAGCCGGTTAGATATCATCAGGATATCACCCACGACTGACTTTCATGAGTACAAGGGAACATTTTCCCTAAACTATTTTCTTCGGACAAGAGTCACACCTCAAATCAAAATGAACTGTGAGGTGAAAGATGGTCTGTGTAACAGTATTAGCAGATTTTAAGCCTTGTGAACACAGACAAGGCAATAACAGGCCACCACCCTGTCAGGGCCTTGAAGCAACACAACTTCTGATCATGTTAATGGAAGTTTTGCCCCCCGTTTCGCTCCTCTTGGCTCTTTTTATGTGGAATATCATGTCACTGTCAGCGTAGCCATTAAGGCAGAACCAGGAGGAAAAAAAAACAGAGAGGGGTACAACTGTCTCTGCCAAATGGTCCAGAGAAATGAGGATTCCATCAGGCTGACAGACCCCGTGCTGGCTTTCTGAAAAGGTGTCATTTACTTTAATTTGATTGGTTTTTTTTCTTTTTGGTTGCCAATAATATAGCTTTTATTTAGCCCACCTGCAGCTCTTCCTCTCACTACACATTTGGCAAACAGGCTTATGTGTGTCTGCATGAAGATACCCTCAGGATGAGTAATAGATATCTGTCATAAAAAATATTATAATCTGGCTACAAAAAGTCCTGCACATCTTTGGGGGGCAGATCTGTGGCCCCTCACACTCTCTGTTGGACGCTCCTATAGATAAACCTTACATAAACAAGCGTGTGCACACAAACAGGTGCTCACCTGGTGCTGTCATAAGAATGGACTTGGGCACGTTTAAAACATACAGGTGCTGGCCAGTAAATTAGAATATCATCAAAAGGTTGAAAATATTTCAGTAATTCCATTCAAAACGTGAAACTTGTACATTATATTCATGCAATGCACACAGACCAATGTATTTCCGATGTTTATTACGTTTAATTTTGATATTTATAGGTGACAACCAATGAAAACATCAAATCTGGTATCTCAGAAAATTAGAATATTCTAAAGGCCAATGAAAAAATGTTTGTTTCTCTAATGTTGGCCAACTGAAAAGAATGAACATGAAAAGAATGTGCATGTATAGCACTCAATACTTAGTCGGGGCTCCTTTTGCCTCAATAACTGCAGTAATGCGGCGTGGCATGGACTCGATCAGTCTGTGGCACTGCTCAGGTGTTATGAGAGCCCAGGTTGCTCTGATAGTCGTCTTCAGCTCCTCTGCATTGTTGGGTCTAGCGTATTGCATCCTCCGCTTCACAATACCCCATAGATTTTCTATGGGGTTAAGGTCAGGCGAGTTTGCTGGCCAATCAAGGACAGGGATACCATGGTCCTTGAACCAGGTGCTGGTGGTTTTGGCACTGTGTGCAGGTGCCAAGTCCTGTTGAAAGGTGAAGTCTGCATCCCCATAAAGTTGGTCAGCAGCAGGAAGCATGAAGTGCTCTAAAACTTCCTGGTAGACGGCTGCATTGACCCTGGACCTCAGGAAACAGAGTGGGCCAACACCGGCAGATGACATGGCACCCCACACCATCACTGACGGTGGAAACTTTACACTGGACCTCATGCAACGTGGATTCTGTGCTTCTCCGCTCTTCCTCCAGACTCTGGGTCCTTGATTTCCAAAGGAAATGCAGAACTTGCTTTCATCAGAAAACATAACTTTGGACCACTCAGCATCAGTCCAGTCCTTTTTGTCCTTGGCCCAGGCGAGACGCTTCTTGCGCTGTTTCATGTTCAAGAGTGGCTTGACACACGGAATGCGACACCTGAATCCCATGTCTTTCATGAGTCTCCTCGTGGTGGTTCTTGAAGCGCTGACTCCAGCTGCAGTCCACTCTTTGTGGATCTCCCCCACATTTTTGAATGGGTTTGTCGTCACAATTCTCTGCAGGGTGCGGTTATCCCTAGAGCTTGTACACTTTTTTCTACCACATTTTTTCCGTCCCTTCGCCTGTCTGTTAATGTGCTTGGACACAGAGCTCTGCGAACAGCCAGCTTCTTTAGCAATCACCTTTTGTGTCTTGCCCTCCTTGTACAAGGTGTCAATGATTGTCTTTTGGACAGCTGTTAAGTCAGAAGTCTTCCCCATGATTGTGGTGCCTTCAAAACAAGACTGAGGGACCTTTTAAAGGCCTTTGCAGGTGTTTTGAGTAAATCAGCTGATTAGAGTGGCAGCAGGTGTCTTCTATATTCAGCCTTTTCAGAATATTCTAATTTTTTGAGATACCAAATTTGGAGTTTTCATTAGTTGTCACTTATGAATATCAAATTTAAATGTAATGAACATTGGAAATACATTGGTCTGTGTGCATTGCATGAATATAATGTACAAGTTTCACGTTTTGAATGGAATTACTGAAATATTTTCAACCTTTTGATGATATTCTAATTTACTGGCCAGCACCTGTATCTTAAGGCTGTGGTTGGCACCAAATGCACTGTGATTTATTATCGTGTGATTGTTCAGTAAAACAATGTTGATTTTATATTTCATCATCAGGTTGACGCAGTGATAGCTTGCTCTTGTTGGATTGTTGTGTGTCCCTTATTTATTTTTTCTCTTTCTGCTGGTCTAGAAGCAGACTCTTGTTCATCATTGTTTATTTTTGTGGAACCCCCCACCCTCCTCTTCCCTTTGTCTCCTCCTTTCTCTTTCACCTCTGTTTCTGTGTCTGATCGGAATTATAAAGCATCCAAAAAAGTTTTAAGTATCAGGCGTGACATTAAAGCAGCAGCTTTGATGCTCCACCTGAGAGTAAATCTGTAAGGCTTGTCACCAGCATTCAGACATTAATTCTGTTTGCTTCACAGCCAGACAGGACACGGGGAAGAAAAAAAAAAAAGATAGAAGGATGCTGTTTACTTATTTCCATAAATAGGGCAACTCTTACTAGACTGAATTAAGTGCACACAGTTGGTTTGAATCTGGATTTATTTAGATAAGAATGATTTCCCTCATGAGATTATTTGCCATGAATTTGTGCTGTATCATTTATTTTCAATTGCACTGAACCGATTTCAGTTACAGAGCAGGAAAAATAAAAATAAATAAATAAACAGGATCCACATGGTTACTGAACAGTAGCAGACCCAAATAAGCACAATCTGGTTTTGGGTCTTTGGGACTTCTTTGTTGCAACTTGAAACTGTTTCTTCAAACCTCTTTGTGGCTTCAGGGGAGCTACAAAAAGTCCCCCAAACTGCTTCAAGTTCCTTTACACTTCAAATTTAGAGAAGAAAACACAAACCTGAAGGTGGGATTACAGTGGAATAAGCTTACTGCACCTATAAAGCCCACTCATCTCTGCTTGGAGTTACCGTCTTGGGCTACATTAGGCACTAACACAACCAAAACTGCAATCAAACTGTCAGTAATTAAATTGCATTATGGGTAGTGTAGTCACCGATGCAAAGAATGCAGGGAATAAAAAGCATCTGGTTCAGCAACATTTACTCTGCTTTTTCATATATGTATTTTAATGCCCACTGAGAGCCTGTGATGGTTCCTCTGAGACATATGAGCTTTGAGCCCACGACACACCTCTTATATATACATATATATATATATATATATATATATATATATATATATATATATATATATATATATATCTTTCGGCTTGGGGCCCCATTACATTTTTGCTGCACCACTGAATGCTTGATAACATTTTACATGTACATTATGCCCTGAAGCTGTCGTTTAATACAAAGGTGTCTAACTTTTTAGCGTTCAGTGGTTTCTGAGTTTTTTATGTGCAGCCATGGATGTAATTTTCACTTTAGAAGTGTGTGTGTGTGTGTGGGGTGGGGTGGGGGGGGGGGGGTATCTTTACAGTATGCTCTAATAGGAAACAGGCTTCAACACAAACGGTTGTTTTCCGCTTGGTCCTAGAGCTCAAGCAGTGCCAATTTAATATGGCGTAATATTGTTTTTGGATGGTAAAAAGTGCAGGGGTCAAAACTTGACTTTGGAAAAAGTGGGGGGTCATGTCCCCCCTGTCCCCCTCCAAAATTACGTCCATGTGTGCAGCAATCCTGCAAGTCAGAAACAAGAAAATATATGAGCGCACATACTCGATAGACTAGAACTCAAAACTGACACCTAAAGCCTCAAAAAACTCCACTCATATTCTTTGAGCTCATGATATGAATGCAGTCTCTTTCTGCTCTTAGGAATGCAAAGGACCAAATGCTGGGGGCATCATGTTTTCACCCTGCAGACTAGAATCAGCATGTTAAAAACTTGATCCTTTATTTTTTTCTAGAAAATGTGGATGTTTTCCATTTGAGAGCTTTAAATTGAACACAGAAAAAAGTGATAACCGATAAATGTTGATATTATCAATAAAAACTAAATGTGAATAGGGAGCTGCAAGGCACAGTAAATATGCGGTCCTAACTGTGAAAAACAAAATGTAGTTTTTGCACAAAATAGTATTTTATTGGCACGTTTAAAATACCATGACAGGTGACCAGGCTAATTTTCTTTACAATAACCAAGTTGCAAACCAACCCCAAAGTGATTCAGTCTGAGGCAAAACAGCTTGTGAACGGTTAACAACTGCTTGGAAGTATAAAACCAAGCTGTAATAAATGAACAGATTTTGATCAAAAGGATGCTTCATCTGCTAATGAGAAACTCAAGTCTTTATGCATCCAAAAACATTGAACGACCCAAATAATGAGTCACGTGTAAACCATCCCATCTATCATCTCTGAAGCCGGCTGTGCCATGATTTAGGACAGCTTAGCCATTACAATCCTCAGCACCCTTCTGACACCTTAGATTCATAGCTACAACTCCTTATTTTAATAGGGCCGGACTGCTGCCGAGATACCCTGTAGCTAAGAGGAGGTGAGTTGTCATTATCAGGTACAGGCCTATTACCACCTCCTGATTTGTAATGGGTTAGAGGACCAGTTACACTATTCTTTATGTGTACACTTTGTTTTTAACTCTACCTACCTAAAAGGAAGCAACTAAATTTAAAGCATTTCGTTTATTTTAGAGACTACGTGGTTTAAATAAAGGCGATAAAGCTGAAATAAATCTCCTAAAATGTGTCTCTGCATGCGGTCCCACTCTCCTGTCTCTATCTGGCAGTACAGTAGGATGCTGCGGCTTGACTCCAGTGAAACACGGTATTCCTGCATTGTGACTGACAAGGATTCACTCTCGGGAGACCTTGTTGGTACACTCAGGAAATTAGAAAATGAAAACAGATTAGAAAAATGCCACAGGACTGTTTCCATCCACGGCAGATAAAATGGTTTCACGGTGTGTCACTACAGTCACACGTCAGCCGTATCGACTTCACGCACCTTTCCACCAAAGATGCACGGCAATGTCAAAAAAAAATACACACAAACTTCTCCTGCCTGCTGCTCCATCTCTTGATGGTTTCAGCTTGGTCTGTTTGAGCCTGAGGCTCCAGAACGGCATGTTATTTGTCTTCTTCTGAAAATGTTCTAACACAACCGCCTTTAGTGGGATGCATTCTCGCGAAAATAATATAGATACCTTTTGGGGGTTTTGACAGTGACAGTTTAGCCTGAATCCAGCTACGGTCTACATTAAAATTCAACGTTCTGTTTTCCCAACCTAAACCCAAACTAATAAGCTTTACCTGAAATTACCTGCCAGAGGACAGCTTGGATATAGGTGTCGACCTGCTTTAAAAAGCTGTTGTAAACTTTTTGACAAATAAAATGTAAGTTTGGCAGTTATCACCACTTGGTTCTTGGTTTTCTACCAACTTTAGAATGAATCCAACAGCCAAGGCTATGTTAATTTTCTACTCAGCACTTTTAAGTAGTTTAGAATAAAAGTTTGCAAACAAAAGCAGGGATGTGTTTGGGTTGGGCATAGAAGTTCTATTGCTAATGCATGATGCATTTCCAAATAATAAAAAAAAAACCTGATTTACCATTTCGATCAATAAAGTTTCTTTATACCATGATTACCATTTTATTCATACGAACCTGCCTCAACTCTTGAATGTAAAATAAGTCTCTTTTCCTGTCAAAATGTCATCTTCCACCTAAATACAGTTTTTCATCTCCAGTTTCTGCCTTAAGTCCAGCATTGTGCAGCTCCTCTGTTTACCAGCAGGTTTAATGCACCGAGCCCTTAATTGCGTTCATAATCTAAAGCCGCAGGTTCCGGCCAAAGTTGCAGAGAGATGAGGGATTTCACTTATCTCTTGTTTATTCAAATATATATATAATAATAACTGCCAGTCTAGATAAGAAGTAATGAGCACGTATTGTGAAAATAATGAAAAAAAAGTTTCTTCTTCTGCACTTTTATCACCCTTCTTTTTCCATACAAAAAGAAATAAGGACGTGTCGGCCATCACAGTTTAAGACCTATTGAAAGCCTGAATGGAAATTGAACTTTTGTGTGTGTGTGTGTGTGTGTGTGTGTGTGTGTGTGTGTGTGTGTGTGTGTGTGTGTGTGTGTGTGTGTGTGTGTGTGTGTGTGTGTGTGTGTGTGTGTGTGTGTGTGCGTGTGTGTGTGTGTGTGTGTGTGTGTGTGTGTGTGTTGGGACACATTATGGAGCTCCCCCCTGACCCAAGGTGAAGTGGAAAATGGGCATGAAAAACCAACACACCAATATGTGCAAAATGGAATGCTTTCATAGAAATGATCTAAGGAGAATATTTCATCTAAACATAAAATTCACTTTCATCCAATAAAGTGTTACCAGTTAAATAAATCTGTCAAAAGTAAATATTTTAAGGTGTGGAACACTGAAAACCAGTTTTAATGATTATTTCTGATTAAAATTGATCACTCTGAGTTTTTCATGCAGGTTAAACATGAAAATAGTCTCCTACACCTATCTCCTGCATTAGCTTTTGGTAGAAAATAGATGGTGAAACACTAGGATTAGAAATTCTTGACACTGTCACTGAACATTCATGGACTCACCCATCTTAACTCTTGAAGATGAAGGCTGTTGTTGGTTTAGCATCCAGGAATCAACAGAGAACGTCTCAGCTAGTAGAAGCTAACCATTAGCATTAGCAACTCCACCACACGGCAAAACTCCTTCAAACTTGTGTTATTTTTGGAGATAAAACAACTATGTTGCAAGTCAGTGGTAGTGTTGTGTTGCTGTTAGCCAATCAGAGGTGAGATGTCCAAATATCAGGAAATAAGACTCCAAAACCTGCCATCTTAAGCTCAGCTGTGACGTGGCTCACTTCTAGTTCCTAGAAATGGTGACTTGCAAGGCATTCATTCTTCCTAGGAACCACATCAAATGTATTGATTAAACGACTGTCCAACACCTTTAAGGTTTGGAAGTGCCATTTTTTAGTTAAGAGACATGTCCATGAAGGCATGTTAGGGGCCACTAAAGGGGAAAGCAGGAGGAAATGAAAGTAAATGTCAAGACAAAGTGCATGCATGTATAATAGTAATACACTGACTTCTTCATGAACTGTGACCCCCTTGTGCTCCTGTATCTGACTGTGGTTGTTTCCTTCTTTTATTGTTTTTGTGACAAAGCATTATGGGTAATATATTACTGGATAAATAATAAAGACCACATGAAAGGTGTGGTCTTAACTCGGTCAACAGTATCCACACTTATACATACTTATACATACACCTCACAAAATATTTCTAAAATAAAACAAATTGGTCATCCAGCGAGACTCAAGCTACAGCCTAAAGTATACAATCATGTTTCATTCACACATGGGACTGTGTGTATAGCAGCTGTTTGAACCAGTGAGGGACTTGTAACAAAAAGGACAACATAAGTACATCTCAGTCATATCAATCAGGAGGGTAAATACTGGACTCCAAAGCCGATTCCAGATCAGAAAAAGCACTTTAATCAGATGGTGTTCATAATAACCTCATTCTTACTTCAGTATCTTATTGAATAAATCCCATTACTGCCACCTGGCAGCCAAGATGTGCTGTTTTCCACTCAGTAAGGTGTGAAGCTCCCATCCCATTGTGTTAGATCAGATGACATGTGTAGGGGCAGATGGGATGGGTAGTTCTTCCAGGTTTATTTATCAGAGTTGTCGAAAGAATGTTGTACCAACTGATGGAGCCAGGTGCCAAATCAGACAACAAACGTGATTGATGAAAGCTGCTGCTGTAACGAGCATCCACCTAAATGTGGAGAACACTGAGTAATTGCAATATGGTTGCTTGACCCTGAACAGGGCTTTTATTTACAGCACAGGTTGAAATTTAGTCTGGGGATAAATAATTAGAGGCACTCAACTTTGACAAGTTATTCAGCTCATACTAAAAAGCAAACAAACTAGGAACAGGAATGTATAATTTTCCAAAGATCTGATGAGAGGATTTTAGTCATACCATTACCACACAAGCATTAAATTCCAAGGTTTAATAAACACAGTGGGGTTTTGTCCCATGGGCGGGACGCTGGAATGCTAAGGGGTAATAAACAAAGTAGAACTAGAAATTATTGAGTAATTATTATTATAATTGATCAATAGATTGAAATAGTCTAACCAGTCAACATAATAATCAGTTGGCCAGTTGATTGTAATAGGCTGATTAACCAAGTCAAAATATTTTGCTGATTTAATCTGTCGACCAATCAGTTGGCCAACAGATTCAATTTGGGTGATTAATTAGTCGTTTAACTTTTGCTGAATCAGTCATTCGATTGAAATCAGTCAATTTCTCAGTTGAATAATTGGTCAGGCAATTGACCGATTAATCGATAAGCTAACAGATCACAGTTGGCTTATTTATTAATCAGTGAGTCCTCTGATTTTGATCAATTAAACAATCAGTGAATTCAATAGATTGTAGTTTGCTGATTCTTCCAACCAGTAAGTCATAATTGGCTGATTTATCTTTTGGTTAATTAATCGTATTTAAATGATTACTCTGCTGAATGATCAAAGTTAGCTAATTCCTAAGTCAGCAGCTTGATCTGCCAAAATTAGCCCATTTAAAGTTATTTACCAGCCACATGTGTACATGCTCTAACAATTACCATGCATACCATAGCTATGAGCTACGAGTTTAAAAGGAAAAACGTTGAAAGTATATTTAATGAAAACTAGGCTTACCATTCAACACCATCCTGTTGAAGCAATAATGGTGCAATTTCTTCAGGAAATCCATCTTGTTCAGGTTGTGACTGGTTTAAACCAATATGGCTGTCCTGCTGTGACAGAGGTAATGGAGTTCTGTTTATCGCTTTCATTCTCCTGGGCTCCATGCTCAGTAGTTGTCACAAAATTAGACATGGCACAACTTTCAGAAAGAAAAGTGAAGACAGACATTAGGCTTAACACTAAACCTGGTATCTCACTGGGCTGCAACTGTTGAATGAATTTTGAACAGGATTTGTGAGGGAATTTCCAAATTGTAACGTTTGAGAGGGTTCTTATCTTGCCATGAAGTTGTTCAAGTACTGTGCATGATAAAGTTGGTCTCAAAATAGTCAGCCATTTTGCGCATTTGAAAGCCTTCTTTAGTTTCTGTTAGAAAGTTAGAGATTTATGGACCAACATTGAGGAGGCTTAGAGACCAAATTGCAACTAAAATGAAACATAAGTAAGGCCTTGCTCACATGCCAAGATAATTATGCCAAATGTTGACCTGTTTCTCCCCCTACAACAATCTCAAGGATATCCTCCAACTATCATAATGGCTCTACACATAATCTTACAAAATCCTGCTATGTGTGGAGTGTTAAGAGCACTATGTTCTACTTTGATGGACAGCTCTGATCAAAAATCAATTCACCAATCAGTTAGCCCAAGTGCTGCTGTGGCTATATTGTGGCTCATCCCCACCAGTACTGTTGGGCATCGAGCATTGAGCATCGATTGGAACTGGGACCAACAGTTTGTTGGTGAATTGTTCAAGGTTTTTATTTCGATTCCTAGTTTTGATTCCTGGTATGCTGACCGGAAGAGGAATCCGCGGCTGATTTCCGTGAAAAATAAACGTGATCTGCAAATTGTGATCAACACTTTTCAGAGCTGATCACACCAGCTGTCTAGGTGCAGCACCGAGTCCCCCCTCCCCCCACCCGACGCGAAGCGGCCAAATATAAACAAACGCATCTGCCGAACTCTTACTCTGCGACTTTAATTCCTGCAGCGTAGAGGAAACTTATTAAATACGTCAACACGGTGGCTTTAATAGAAGCTTAACCCTCTCAGGCTCAAAATAAGTTTTGATAAAAGGATGAACAACTAAGTCCTTCAGGGGTACTTCTGAGTTAAAAAATGCTCATGAAATACGTATGTGGAGTAACCAGGTAGGTAGGTTTTAACGTTGCAAATCTGCAATGACGGTGTGAGGTGAGTTTGTCTCACTGCAGAAATAAAGACACACACGGAGCATCAGCAGTCAGATGCAGCTACTCACCAACACTCGTGTGTGTGTGTGTGAGCATCAGAAGACTGAACAATAACCTGTAGAATAATTAAAGTCATCATGCTGGAGCAGCTTTTCTGAGGTGGACCACATCAGCTTCTGCCACAATAAATAATTATAATAATAATAATAAATCACACACAAAGTTGTAAACATTTTAATTTCCTTTCTGAACTATTTCTGTTGAGTTTTAATGTTTAAAATCTGTTAGATTGTTACCGACAGCAGCTACATTTAAGTTTCACTTTCTGTTCTGACTGAATGCTGCTGCAGCATGGAGGTGTAGTTCTCAGTCATCCTGGACATGATCATCCTGAGAGTTTTAGCTGAAAACAGCTGGACGTTTCTGGATATGTTGGAGACATTTAGCCTCTCATCCCAGAGGCTTCTTCCAGACTTTGGTTGTGGTCAGAAACAAACACACTGGTTGTGCTGCAAGTCTTTTTCTTTATCTCTCCAAAACATGTTTTTGTCTAAATGACGGTGTTGTTGTTCATAGAATTAAAATTCATGTTGAAGTTATGACTATTTCATCAAGTAGGACCTGTGGTTAGCTAGCTAATGTAAAGCCTGTCATGTATTGAAAGAATCGGAGCCGGAAATCGAAATGAGGAATTGGACTCAGGATCGGAATCGTTCAAAATCAAATGATGCCCAACCCTACTTACCAGCATGCAAATGGATGAGTGACTGACTGTGTTCTAGAACTGTAGAAGGCAGTTTATAAAAACAAGATCCCACGTGTCATGGCCACCAGCCTGGCCACTTCAGATCCAGGAGCCAGGATCACCCAGCCCCAATCAGCACAGACTCCGCCCCTTCTCCTCCTTTCCTCCAGGCTGCTGATGAGCACAGCTGACTTGAATCCATCTGATGAGCCACACCTGGGATAAAAGGGCTGTGCCCTCAGCAGTGCAGGGGTTCTGCGTTCCTGTAGGTCCCGCTTTGTTTCAACCCGGTTTTTGTTTTTGAAAAGCGTAACAAAAAATAAAAAATGTTAGTGTTGAGCTGATCCCCAGGGGTCTTGAATTGACTTCCTATTTTAAAACACCCTCTGTTTTGGTAAAAGTTTTAAAATAAGTTATAATCAGGTGTTTTATGTCAATAGAATGTTTTATGTTAACCTTATTGTTTATGGCTTTTAACAAAGCCTTAGTATGTTTCACTGTAAGGTTAACTCTGTTATGGTTTTTAGACTTTTATAGACTTTGTGGATTGTACAACACCTTTAACTTCGGTAGAACTTAAAGTTTTAAGCAGGGTTTTAATTGTTAAATTGTATTAACTGTTGAGAATTTCTCATTTGGCATTATCTTAATAATGCTCTCCATCTGTTTTCTCATTCATTTTTGGAACCTTTTGATGACAAACCCATTTTAAATCCACTGTCATGTTTCTTATGTCACCCCCTCCTTCAAATTTTAACATCTTCTGTCAGGTCGTAACGTGTTTTTGAAAATATTCTGGCAATTTTCTCCGTGAACCCAGCCTAAGGCGCTTGGTGGATGTAATCCACCCCTGGAGTTTTGCCACTGAGGAGTTTGTTGACCACCTCAGTGACCGGTGTTACCAAGTAATGAAATTAAGAAGCAGCAACTATTTCATTATTTTAAACTCTACTTATTAAGTTATGTTATATCCATTTTGTATCTGATAGACTTGCCAAAATAAAAGCCCCCTGTCCTATAAAAACTGACATTGTACAGTGGCCATAAACTGCCCGGATTATTTTTTTTATTGGCTTTAGCTGCAGGAAAGCCAGTATTAGTCTGCCTCACATTATTCCAGCAAGTCACCGGTCTGATTTTCCTAGATTCTGCAACTGTAAACCGTTTCCAGTTGAATGTAATATTCATTCACTTCTTTTCTTTATTCAATGAAGCTTCTATCAGATGCATACCTGGCAGTCATTCTAAACTACGCTACCGCCTTAATAGAATCTCCAAACTTCACTCTTGAACTCGTCTTCTTTTTCCATTACCTTCCTTTGGTCACACAAACACACAGTAGTCGGTCGACTGCCAAAAAAAAAAAAAAAAAAAGAAAATGGATCCCACACATCCCACCTGCTACAGAAATAGAAAAACTGTGGGAAGAAAACCCAGAAATAAAGCGTGAGTCATGTCACATGTCATGCTGACCCCTCCGCAAAACAAGGCATGGAAACGAGGCCATTGTCCACCTACTCAGCCTTTAATCCAATTAAACGTGTGGTGATGAAGACGATAGAAGGGGCCTACCCATGTCCGTCATTGCTTTTACCGTAAGGTTAAGACTGTACATTTTGTATTGAGATACTGCTCACTGGGTACCACCAAACATGACAAAAACAAATTATGTCGCTTAGCATCCTCAAATAAGTAGATACTAGTTTGTTTTGGTTTTACGGGAGCAACACGATAAGTCATTTCAGTAACAGTGTTGCTGAATATAAAACTCTTTACATAAAGCTCAGATGGCAGGAACCAAAAAGGTAAAAAAACGCAGTGAAGATGATTTTTATCTCTGAAAGGAAGAATGACAGTTCCATTACCTGGGAGTCGCAGATGCCGAACACAATCCAGCAACTACAGTTTTTATTTCCTCCACCGTCCAACGAGTGCTTATCAATACCAAAGGCATGCCATTTTGAACCTTCAGCTCTGAGGGCTTTCATCGATCACTCGCTGAAAAGTCAATCATGACTTCTTACTAATCAGAGCCCTCACAGATTAATGATTCACCTTCCGACCGCTGTCACATACTAACCATCATGCTGTATTTAAGTGAACCTCATGCTTCTGTCATGACGAATAACATACCTCTGACTTTTTTTATGTTAAAGCCACAGGGTTTCATCTTAGCTGTTGTGAGAACTGCTCTCAAAATTAAAAGGAGTCTCTAGTAGTGGCTCATGGGATGTAATTATTACAGCAGCGTGTCGTTGTTTTGGACACACGAAATTTTACTCAAATGATAGAAAACTTAAAGAAACACCACAGCTTGTGTGTGTGTGTGTGTGTGTGTGTGTGTGTGTGTGTGTGTGTGTAAAAATAACATAAAATCATGAATATTGTACAAAGCTTTTAATCTTGGTATAAAATTGGTGTTATAAGGGACAGCAGTAGCTCAGGAGGTAGTGTGGGTTGTCCAGTAATTGGATGGTTGTAGGTTCAATCCCAGCTCTGAGTTTTTATTTCTGCAGTGAACCTATAAAAACTCACCTCATGCAGCCTAGAGTTTGCTCTTTAACACTTGTGGTAAAATTCACCGTGTTGACACATTTGAACAAGCTTCCTCCACGCAATATTTTTTGTTACGTGGCTAAAAGTAACTGCGACTGTAGATGAATAGTAAGGCTGATTGAATAAGTCTAAAGGCAACAACCTATCTAGGAGAACACAGGGGTCAAAGGTGAAGAACATATGAGGAGGAGGACTAAAGTGATTACTAGGGAGACAAGGGAGAGGGGATATGGCAGGGACAGGGAGGACATGGACAGGACATGGCAGAAGTAAACTTTGCATCCTGCAACAAAGAGTTCAGGATGTACTCTTGGCTCTCATGGCTACCCCAGTCCCCGGAGCCTTTCTTGGGTTAGCTAAGTTTGCTAGTAGCTACAATAGTTCATTTGTTCCAACCCTGTTCCAAACGTAACAGCCCCACCCTCAGCTCCACCTCTTTTCCCATTTTTGGCGTGACGAGACATGTGACACGGTCAAAATGACGGTGGCGGGAACCTCCCATTTAGTAACAAAACCTTTGTAATGAATTTTAAATGTCCAGTGTATTTGTCGATGGGAAAACCTCACCAGGGAGGAGTTCAGGAGGCATCTTAACCAGATGGCCGAGCCACCTCAACTGGCTCCTCTTGATGTGGAAGAGCAGCGAGTCTACTCTCTTCACCACGACAGACCGGTACAACGCCCGCATCACTGCAGACGCAGCACCGATCCCCCTATCGATCTCACGCTCCATCTTTCCCTCACTTGTGAACAAGCCCCCGAGATACTCCTGCACTTGAGGCAGGACTTCATTCCTGACCTGGAGAAGGCATTCTATCCTTCTCAGACTCAAGATCATCGTGTCAGATTTGGAGAAGCCATCTCAAACTCCAGTAACACCACCTTGCCAATTATAAATAAAGGATTTTCACTTTAAATTAAGAAAAATGCTAAAGAAAAGAAAATTAGTAAGATTTTCTACAGTTTTAACGGCTGTTAGTTTTAATATTACAAATAAAGTAAACTCAAATAGCTCAAACTCTGCCCACTCGTCCAACATCCATTGTTCCAGTCCCATATCAGGGGATTTCACTGCATGTCATCATCATTTCTGGACTTATGTGGTGGGAACGAGTGCTCGGGGATTGTGGTTATGACCAGCTAATAAGCAGATTCACATTCTCCACAGCTGTGGTCTTGAATCTAGGTGCTGAACTGGGGCCAGCATCAGGCGGCTTTGGTGTTAGCTGTGCGATGACCACCTCCTGGCTTGAACTAAAGAATTTTTCATTAACATTTTGTTAAAGCCTTAATAGTTCTTTAATAAATGATATTGATTTTTACTGATATGGCTATTTTTCTATAGCAGAAGCAGCTGAGTCACATAACATTTTCTTTCTGTTGCTCAGTCGTTAGCACAGACAAATAAAGTGGGAGGGAACAGAAACTTCTGCTAAAACAGAGAGATTCAAGATTCAAAGCTTTATTGTCATACGTGCACTGTAGGAATTAAGTTTCTTCGCACTATGAATTTGTTACTTTGCTGCCCAACCTGGATGCCAAATGTTTAATGTATAAAAAAGGTCAGATAAAAAATAAAGAAGCTAAGTGCTATAAATACAATTACAAAAATCTATATTCTACTGATAGAAGAATGACTTAAACACATTAAAGGAGGCTAATCTCATCCATTGATCAAGACTCTTGTTATAGTGCTGCCTCTATCTCTATGACTACCACTATACCTTTGACATTTAACTCTTTTAATTTTTTTAACCTTTAAAAAAAATCTACTGTGAAACTGTATATTCCTTTAAAAAGCTACCATAATATCAGATTAGCTTCTACTGATTCCTTACAAATTGACAGATTATAAGTCATCAACACGTTCATAAAGTTCCTTGTAAAAAATGTAATTCCTGACAGTTTCAGTACCCTTTGGAATGAGCCGTTTCATGGCTTTTGCTGTAATGCAAGTAAACAGTTGCTGGCCACGCCCATCCATCCCATGGTTGACCGATATGAGACGAGGAGCTTGGATATCCCGGAGGGGCTCAGAGCAGAGCCACTGCTCCTCCGCTAAGCAGAAGCCTTCCTAAGCATCAATGGGTGAGGAGCGGTTCTGTGCTAATGTCCCTTTTTGTGATGTCACAATAAGGGATCATTTCAAATGAGAATTATGGGTTCTGAAAACATAAAATGGATGGACAGTTTTCACTCATGTTTGAAGTGTTTGTAGAAGACGAAACCCACCAGGTAGCACAAAAAGATGCAAAAAGTGAGATTAGTATTATACAGTACTGTATGTCATCTTAGAAAAACTTGTAACTGCATTTTTCTTTATAAAGCGAGAAAACGCCTTGAATAAGAACTTTAAAGTTTTCAAGAGAACAAAGACCT
The DNA here is from genome assembly GCF_043380555.1 of Nothobranchius furzeri. Taxonomy (NCBI): domain Eukaryota; kingdom Metazoa; phylum Chordata; class Actinopteri; order Cyprinodontiformes; family Nothobranchiidae; genus Nothobranchius; species Nothobranchius furzeri. Next base: position 70,336,289 of record NC_091742.1, read on the forward strand.
TTTGTGCAGGCCAGTAGAGTTGTGTTTTCTCTATCAAACGTTGCATCCTTCGGTTAAAAAAAACATAAAAATCCAGAAAAATGCTAAGTGATTTGGAACACTCCCTACCACCACCATTCCTGGAATGAATGCACACATTCTGACATCCATACAAAGTAGAGGGAATAGATTAAATAGAATAGAGACTAGAGAAGTTTGGGTCTGACCTGAGGTCACCTCTCAGTTTGAAAGTCTCTGAAAACAAGGCGACTGTTGTAAACAGATGACTAAATCACATCAGCAAACTGTGTTTGATAAAGTGGGGGTAGCTATGCCCATCCTAGGTGACAGCCCTCCTGATAAATGATAAAATGATAAAAGACCCGCACTTGTATAGAGTTGAAATATAATAATAGGAGCCCCTTAGCTTCTGTCAGGTTCGTTGGCAGATCTGAAGCGTGACTGAGAGGATCTGTTGCCCAGACGCGGAGTGACGGAAATAACCAGCGTGGTTATCTCCTGAAGGTTTGGATTGAGGGTTTAGAGGGCTGGTAAGCCTGGAGACTCGATACAAAGTCTGGTGAGAACGATGACTGAGTAATGAATGAAACGCCGGCACTTCCTTAAGTAGTGTCGGCGTGATGACGTCAGCCGCCACGTTGGTGGCAGGAATGATGGGACAGAAGTCAGCAGGATGAGTTCGTGACAGCTTCTGCATCCAGAAAATTCCACTTAGCTGCCGGTGGAAAGGACCCTGTCCACTATAACAGCTTATTGCCACGTCGTACGTTTTGCTTTCACATTCGGTGGAAAGAAGGGGTCAGGCTTAGCCAGGCCACTATGATCTCATTCTGTAGACTATGATCTCATGACCATAAGGTTGGAAGGTAGGCAGAGCAGCCAAAATCCAAAGCAATACTGTCAAAAAACCAGAAAACACAAAGCCTCCTCTTTCTTTACTAGCAGAGCAGAACAATGCCCTCGTAAACACAGAGAAAGCCCGGCGCACTGGGCCAGCTACTGCTTCATCCAACCACCACTTGTAAGCAAGAAAACACGATAGATAAATTTTAAACTTGACACAAAAAATCACTCCCAGCCCTGTTGTTTCACAGGGTATAGAACATTTGATCAAGAGTAATTAATCCCATGAAGGTCCCTCCAGCTTTGCACTATTATAACAGGAGAGAATAAACTTTGAAATTGTAGCTAAATGCCAAACATAGAGCTCATAAGCAATCGTTTAAGGAGCATAAACTGTCAGCCAAACATAACTGATGAATAATTTGCTACCAGAGAACAGAACAGACTGAGTGCCATCCATCCATCCATTTTAGTCTGCATGATTAGAGTCAGGTCATGGGGGCAGCAGCCTAAGCAGAGAGGCCCAGATTTCCCTCTCCCGAGCCACTTAGGCCAGCTCCTCCAAGGGAATCCTAAGGTGTTCCCTGGCCAGCTGAGACATAGTTCCTCCAGCATGTCCTGGGTCTTCCTTTAGGTCTTCTCCCGGTTGAACGTGGCTGGAAAACTCACCAGGCAGGCGTTGGCATCCTAACTAGATGTCTGAACCACCTTCGCTGGCTCCTCTCGATGTGGAGCAGTGGATCTACTCCAAGCCCCTCCAAGGATGACCACGCTTCTCACCCCATCTGTAAGGGAGAGCCCAGACACCCTGCGGAGTAAAGTCATTTCAGCCACTTGTTATCTCGTTCACTACCCAAAGCTCGTGACCACATGAGGTTTGGAAGGTGAATGGCACCAATCCGCTCCATCTTTCCCTCACTCGTGAACAAGACCCCAAGATACTTAAACTCATCCACTTGGCACAGGACCTCATCGGAGATAAGTGGTTTAATAAAAACAACAACAGCTTTGCATTAAAATTGGTAGACTTCTGGTCCAAAGAAGGGCAGTCAGAAGCCCAGAAGAACCACTGAAGCTTTGCTACAACACTTATTTTTATTTGAAGAACAATTCAATTTAAAGATTTTATAAACTGTTAAACTAACATCTGATTACAATGACTTTTATTTAAATTCCATATGATTCCATTCCCGAAGCACGCAGCTTTAAACTTTAATATTGATGAATAATTAAAAGCTGTGGGGAAAGACCATTAGGCTGGCCAATAAAGATGAAAGTAGCTGCCATGTTAAATACTGAAAGTTTAGGCCTAGAACAGCTCTCAGTATTACTTTACATTGATTCACGTCATGGTCAATGAGGTTCAAATCTACCAGTTCTACCGAGTACAGAAGATCCCGAGAGTATTTAAAAAACCATCATGGTGTTCCCTAACCTAAGCAAACACCTATAGAGACGATATTATTTCAATTATTAAGGTTTATGTGAATGTTCTGTAAACGGTTAAGGCAAAACTTGAAACTAAGGCACCTATGGCCTGGTTCTTAGGAATTACGCTGATTTTTGACATGAATTTCTTCATGTTTTATTGTATTTAGCTCATATCAGCTTTGAACCCAGATCCATTTGTTGCACGAACCACATCGTAAGCTGGATGCTTTGAGCACAAATCTGGCTGCGGTTTTAGACTCATCCACAGAACGAGGAACAGCTTGGCTCGGTGCTCAGCTCGGCTTGTGACAGTTGAGGGACAGGACATGGGAGGAAAAAGTTGTATTTTTGAATTACTTTCAGGCTAAAAGATTGTTTTCCAGACTGGAGTTTATAAAGCCTAATGGTGAGAACTAAATGAAAAAGACTTGTCATTGAGGATTGATGCCAAGTGCCATTAGACCCAGCAGGGGGACAGAATGATAGGTCTTAAAGAAAACAAGTTAGCATTTCCACTCTGGCTTAATGTGAGTATTCTGTGTCATCATTTTTTGCAAGCATTAATGACATTTGCAATCACTACTGGGCAAAAAGAACTTCATTACACAAGCATAAATTCATAAAGACCCAAACTTGGGCCGCCGGGTAAACAGGGATCCTTTTTCAGTCAAATCCATAATGACTATTTTCAAAGTCAAATACATTTAATGTGACATTAAAGCTGAGAAAATGTGTTGGGGAAACTAATTTACTGTGCATTTTTGGGTGCTAAAAGCAGAAAAAATAAAATTCCATCAAGCGTGTAGACAACTTCTACCATGGTGGCACAGTTTTCAGCACTGTTGCCTCGCAGCACTGCGTGGAGTTGCGTGTTCTCCCCATGCATGCGTGGGTTTCCTCCGGGTACTCCGGTTTCCCCCGCAGATCACAACATGCCCTATAGGTTATAAATTGTAAGTCGCTTTGGATAAAAAAGCGTCTGCCAAATAATTAAACATAAACATCATGAAGAATGTAAACCGTCATTATGATGGAAAAAAACGGTTTGTTTAGTCATTTCACAGATTGTTTGGATATCAGAAATCCTAAACACCCTTTCAAATGTAATGGCTAGCCAATGTCTGCTCTCTACCATCAATATTGTAATTCTTGTCTGGAAAATTACATCACATTTTCCATGCATGTGTCTTTAGATTTCCAGATCTAGATATTCCCAAGGATGTTGTTTTTATCTAGAATGAACATAAATAAGAGTTTTTACTAAAAATGACTTGCATATTAGATTCAGATTTTAATCCTGATTAGCTTTATTAATCTCCACAATAATTTAAATTTATTAGTGTTTCAAAAGATATAAAAGTAAATTAAGGGGAAACATGTATATATATATATATATATATATATATATATATATATATATATACATATCTACACACACAAATACTGTACTACTAGAAAATTCAATAGTGTTTTTTTAAATCATCAAAAACATAAACTGATTTAAGATATTTTATTTTGTTGTTGCTATTAACTTTTATTTCACCTGTTTGATGATAAAAAAAGGCCAGTTATTCAGTTATCCTGGTTATTTAATAGATTTTTATGCATGACAGTGATTTTTACTCACCATATGCTAAATGCTACATAATCATGACAACTTTACTAGTTAATTGTTTTTATTTCTAATTTTAAAACCTATTTAAACTGTCTAAAAGATCATGAGAATGGATTTACTAATATCTGCATAAAAAATGTGCTTCAACTAACAAACAATACATTAGTTCCTTTGAGTGAAGTAGAAGAAGAAAATATCGTTTCTATAGCGCCTCTCAAGATAAAAATCACGAGGTGCTTCACAAAAACAAAAAATGTGAAAATATTAAATATAATTTAGAAAATGGTAAATATATATATATATATATATATATATATATATATATATAATTAGCAAAAATTTGGCAATTGTGATTAAGAAAAACATGTTAAGAAAGAGAGAGTGAATGGGAAAGAGGGAAATGTGTGGATCCTGAGGAAGGTGGAATAGGTGGGAAGAGCAGAATAAGGAGAGAGTGGTGAAGAAGGTCATACAAAAGCCATTTTGAACAAATGAGTTTTCAGCTGCTTTTTACAGGAGACCACTAAGTCCACTGATCTCAGGCTCAGGGGGAGAGAGTTCCAGAGTCTGGGGGCCACAGCAGCAAATGATCTGTCACCTTTGGTCTTTAGCACAACCAGTAGGCTTTGATCACTGGACCTCAGGGACCTGCTGGGAGTGTAGGGACTGAGAAGATCACCAATGTCAGATGGTGCTTGTCCATGTAAGGCCCTATAGACCAGAACCAGGATCTTGAAATGAACCCTGAAGTTGACTGGCAGCCAGTGAAGCTGGAGGAGAAGCGGGGTGATGTGGGTGTGTTTGGAGGACTTGGTCAGAAGCCAAGCACAGGCATTCTGAACCACCTGTAGACGGTTCAGGGAGGTTCTGCTCAGACACGTGAAAGAGAGTTGCAGTAGTCTAAGCGTGAGGAGATGAAGGTGTGGAGAACTGTCTCAAGTTCAGAGCGGGAGTCAGCTTAGCAATGTTTCTGAGATGGAAGAAGGAAGAGCGAACAAGAGAACTGACATGAGAATCCAGGGTGAGAGCTGAGTCAAAGGTCACGCCAAGATTCCTGATGGAAGGTTTGATGTGAGAAGCAAGCTTTCTCTTTCTCTTTATTTGTTTCATTCAAAGTGTTTATATATATATATATATATATATATATATATATATATATATATATATATATATATATTGTTTTATATATATATATAGATACAAACAACAACAACAAAAAACATACCTGAACATGAACACAAAACAATTTGAATGAAAAGCTGACCAAGAGAGTCTCTGACTTTGGGAACCAGCTTGTTTGGGGCACATATGAGGATCTCAGTCTTCTCTTCATTCAGCTGAAGAAAGCTCCCAGCCATCCAGGTTTTTATAGAGTCTAAGCAGGTGTGTAACAGCTGCAGCTTAGACATCTCATGGGGCTTAAAGAAGATGTACAGTTGGATGTCATCTGCAAAAAGATGGTAGGAGAGTCCTTTGAAGGAGCTCAGGATGTGCTGAAGAGGGAGCAGATAGAGGAGGAAAAGCAGAGGCCCCAGCACAGAACCTTGTGGGAAAAGGAACACTCAGAAAGATAAGAGGAGAACCACTCCAGGGCAGTTCCTGATAGGCCTACCCAGTCTCTCAGCCTCTCCAGTAGCAGGTGATGGTCAGCAGTGTCAAAGGCTGCAGTCAGGTCCAGCAGGACCAGAACAGAACAGTCCCCTGCATCACTGTGGGTCAGAAGGTCATTAGAGACCCCAAGAAGAGCTGTTTCAGTAGAATGAGCTCTACAAAAACCTGACTGTAAGCAATCATAGATGTTATGTTCATCAAGAGCAGCTGTGAGTTGTTTAGCCACAACCTTTTACAAGATCTTGGAGATGAACCAAAGTTTAGAGATGGGTCTGAAGCTGCTATGGAGAGAGGGGTCAAGAATCATTTTTTTAAGAAGCGGGTGGATTACAGCGTTCTTAAAGTAAGCAGGAACCTGACCAGAGAAGAATTAATAATGGAGAGCACACTGGGACCGATGGACTGAAAAGCACTTTTAAACAAAGATGAGGGTAAGATGTCGAGGGGGCATGCAGAGGTCTTCATAGAGTTAATTAGTTTGGTTAACTCAGGCAAAGAAACAAGAGCAAAGCTATCTAGGATGATGGGCCTGGTTGGAATCAGGAGAGGCGGCAATAAGGCTGAAGGAGAGATGCTAGATCTAACCTTATTGACTTTGTCCACAAAGAAAGACAGAAAGTTCTCACAGTCTGCAACAGAGTGGATGGAGGCTGTAGGAGAGGCAGGAGAGACGATGCTGCTGATGGTGTTAAACAGAACCTTGGGGTTCCCTTTGCTCTGGGACACCAGGTTGGAAAAATAGGAAACCTTAGCGTCTCTGACTGCAGAGTTAAAGGATGTCAGAAGATCTTTTAGGTGCAGCAGATGGACGTGGAGACGGGTTTTCTTCCACAAGCGTTCACTTTTTCTGCATTGGCGCTAAACTGAGAAGTTAAGGAATCTGGGTCATTATCAGAAGAACAGGGTGGATCAAAAGCAGCAGAAAAATTGCTAGCTGTGCTCTCATTAAGAAAACAAGAACTAACCATATGTCAAGCACGAGGTAGGGACGCAGAAACTGACAAGTTGAAGAAAATGCAATGGTGATTTGAAATATAAACGTCCTCAGGACAAACACTGTCAGCATTTACACTCAGGGTAAAAACAAGGTCTAGAGTGTGCCCCCTGGTGTGTGTGGGGCCAGAAACATGCTGGGTAAAGCTGAAGGAGTCCATGAGGCTGGAGAAATTCATGGCAAAGTGATCTGAGGGATCATCAACGTGGATGTTAAAGTCACCAACAATCACCAGTCTGGACAGCTTCAGAGTGGAGGATAGAAAGTCACTAAACTCCTGAAGGAAAGAGCTGTTTGGACCAGGTGGACGATAGACCACAGCACAGTAGAACGGGTCCTTACGCCCGACTTTAATCAGCTGCAGTTCAAAGGAAGCAAAGTGACCAGAGGTTGTAGAGCTACATGGAAGATGGTTTCTGAAAACAACAGCTAGGCCTCCACCACGACCAGAACCCCGGGGCTGGCTAAGAAAAGAATAACCACTCGGGCAGAGTTCAGTCAGACCAGAATAATCAGATGTTTGCTGCCAAACTTCAGTCAGAAACAGAAAATCCAGGTTTTTAGAGAGAATTAAATAATTGAGCAGGAAGGACTTATTGTTAACAGAGCGGGTATTTAATGGAGCCATGCTGAGTGAGGTGGAGGAATCAGAAACTACAGAAACAGCTGGAGTTAGTGGACGTAAATTAGCAGGGTTAGATCCACGATGTTTATAAAAAACACTTATGGAGGGAACAGGAGGAGAAACCACTGAAGAATGAGGATAAACCGACCTTGGACCTAGAAACCGCACTGCAACGCGGCCTGGCGGGAATGCGGAAATGTCGCTCAAGTCGCCAAACAAAGGACTAGATTACTAGATAAACCACGTTTAATAGTGAGAAGTCTTATCCTCACCTGGATTCCTGCTCGTTTACCTCTTTTCCTCCAACGTTTTCCCGGGACCGGATAAACATCGCTGGAGGCGTACTGGTTGGGATCGTCGTTTGGCTCCGGGCCAGTGCGCCACTCAGATAAACAAACAGGGAGGTATGTCCTCGATGCACCTTGGGCGATCGTGAACGAACAGAAGATCAAAAGAGTCTGGCGATCATAGGAGATGGTAGCAGGGACACTACTGAAGAGGATCGCAGACAGGAGCAATGTGGAAAAGAGGAGGTTAGTGGAGAAAAGTTTGAAAAAGTGGCCGGTGACTGCGACTAAGCCAAGCACAGGCGCCATCTTGTTACCGACACAGCAGCTTTGGCATGAAGACGAGTCTGCGACCAGGACCAGGTACGAACACGGGATGGGGGTGCTGACCGATACTACACCCCACACACGATTTCCAAGTAGAGCCCAGAAGTATCGAACCCCTGCTCATTCATCCCCTACACTCCCGGGGGCACGGTGTACAGCCCACCCAGCGCCGCCAGGTACTCCTCCTCGCTCCACCTGGGCTCCGTGTTGCCCCCGGCAGGATACTCTCCCTCAGCCGCTGGGTGCACACACTTCAGCCCGCCCTACCAGCATGGACAGAATCTCGGCTGCATTTACCCGCCTTACACCGGATCCCAGTCGGCTCTGAGCAATATGGCTCTACACAGCACTGGTCCCAGGATGAGGGCCCAGGTTTACCTGTGCAACCGCCCGCTGTGGCTCAAGTTTCATCAACACCAGACCGAGATGATCACCACCAAGCAGGGCAGGTGAGACAGAACCGAAAGCCCTCTTTACATAGCATAGGAATTCTTCACATGCTGTCAGCCAAACCCATCTAAATCATTGATCCTATGTAAAAACCACCAGACAAATGACATCATTACTGGAGCTGAGTGTCCCCCAGTACCTACAGTAGCTACAGTACAAGCTCTAAGCCCCGCCCTCTCCATTAAAATAAATGGATTTTTTTTTTCCTGACTAAAGTGTATCCTGCATAATTCTTTTGAGTTAGTGGTTTTTGTTGGCTCCCTTCTCCCCTTCCTGCTTTGTGTTCAAATCAGATTTGGTGGTAATTAGTTACTTGGTGTTTAAAGAGACCTCATGGTGGTGTGTGAAGATGCAAAGATGCCATTAAATGCTTTGTCTTGGATTCACTTTTCATCTACTGTATAAGACCAAGCAAATGAGTCATACAATACTATGTATGTGATCTAATTAGCATTGATGATTAACATATGTTCTGCAAGCTGCATCTACTTTTAGCTCCCCAATGTGTACTTGACCAGTGACAGAAGTGAAAACAACTGTTTAATTTAAGCAAAGAGTTCCCTCCTTCCATCTTTTGGGGGGGATACGCAGATGTATTTGAGGTCTTTATCTTGCAACTCAATGTAAGTCTACCTCAGATGGTGCACGTCAACCTTAAAGTTGGTAGAAACCTGGCACTGGTCCTGTCATGACAACCACTCACGACTTTTCACCTCTCTTGCTTGTTGCTCTGCACTGTCCTTCAGGATCATGGAGAAGGCAAACAAGCTGATCTCTGGCTGTTGGGTGACCCTTGATGGATGGTTTTGGTCTGGTGTTGGGCTCCAGATAGATGCCTGTGCGTAATGTCTTAAAGCATTCTTCTTTCCTAATAAAGATGTATATCATCTTAGAATAAGTAACCTTGTCAAGTCAGACACGAGCCAAGGGGTGAAGAGAGGGCGAGACCAGCAGCCCACAAATCAATCAGGCATAAACAACGTGACAAGATGAACTCGCCTCCGATAACAAATCCTAAAGAATATTGCAGCATAAAAAAGGGATAATGAAAGCCAAGAAGAAGCCGGGCCATAATAGCATCAAGCTAATAAAACAGATAAGCAATCAAATATGAAGCGGAGTTGCCATAAAGGGAACAATATCAGTTTTCATTCTTTCTGATGGCACCAGAGGGAGGGAGGGAGGGAGCTTCCTGAATAAGAGCCAAAATATAACCCAATGCATAACGTAGAAATTCATTAAAAATCAATAACATCAAGAGGCATGGGCTTACGTATAATTTAAAAAAATTCTACTTGTGATTTTATGTATAGATATCCAAATACCAGCTTTTCATGAACCCAAAACACCTTGTTAAACACAACAGGTTTGTACCATTATTGTCATATTTTATGGAAAGCCATGCCTAAAAAACATAAGAGTTTAACCATTTACGACGGGATCCTGTCCAAACAAGAAGGGTCAAAGAAAGTGTGTGGAGTTGACAGAGGGGAGAATTGACAGACTCTGAGTTGTGGAGCTGGAATCAGCGTCGTCCTCCTCACTCCATCAATTCCAATACAAGCGCTCAGATGATGCATGAAAATCCATTTGCGCTACGAGCAGGAGGGAAGACTTCAGAAAAGATGGGAACAGATACAAGGGATGGATAAATGGATCTCGTGTGTGTGTGTGTGTGTGTGTGTGTGTGTGTGTGTGTGTGTGTGTGTGTGTGTGTGTGTGTGTGTGTGTGTGTGTGAGACCACAACCAGTGGCATCGCTGAGCAAGTTTTATTATTATTAAATGTAGGCTGTTCACTTTAAGGTTCTCGGTGGGTTGATCCATCTGAGTGGATGTCAGCTCTCAGCTGTCTCAGTGGAAGTCTGGAAGGTGAGCTTCAAAAATGTTCAACTATTTTTAGATTTTCTGCAGAAATCTTTTAAAAGTCTAGACAGTTTTTTGTTTTTACTTGCGAAATGACAATGTATGAATACATTTTCTGCCCTTGTAGACAACTAAAACTGGCTCTGTCGGTTCTAAACTAGAACAAGTTGTAGTGTGATAGAGCAGAATTATGTTATAAAACAGATAAATAATGCAAACTAATTATGTGCTGCAACAATTTAGTGGAACCGATTGAAAAAAATTACTAAATTAAATGTTCTGGGTAATATTCATCAGATTCGTGTATGTATTTATCTAGAGAGCCACCTAAAAAGTCAGCTAGTGATCAGAATCAGCTTAATGGATCATGACCTTAAAATGTACTTTATTTTGATTGTTTTTCTCTTTCTTGAAACTGATGAAGTTGTAAAGACTAATTCTCAGAAACACCTTTAAGGTTTTTGAGAAGGAAGCTACCTGTAGTTTTTCCAGCCTGGCCGCTGTGTTGCAATTTTGAGAGATTATTCAGACTCCAATAGCGGCAGATATAGCTACTTTTTCCTGCTGGTACTGGAGTCGCTGACATCAAACCATGTGTCATTATAACTGTTCTTAAGCACCAAGTGGTGCAGTGGGTCCCTTTGCTGTTCTACAGCACTCACAGGTGGCCCAGTCCTCTCGGATGCAGTCAGAGCAGCTCTAAAGTGACCTCTCTAACAACCCCAAAGCATCTTCGTGGCAACTGGCTGTCATTATAATTACTGTTACATTGACTGTGAAGCATAGCTGAGGTCATTTTCCTTACATACTTAAAATAAATTTAGTATTAATTAGATTTTAGCCCTGTTTATAAATTATAAATACATCAATACTTCTCTTATCAGTGAAAGTACTACAATAAATACATAAAGTGTCTCAATGTTTTTGAGCTGATATCGGAGTTGTAGTCCCAGGGGTAGAACATCCTCTAATTGGCCCCATGGTTTCCACATCTGAAGCACATCTGAACTTTAAAGGTGCAGTATGTTAAGATATATAGTGAGAATTTTACAGTGAGATAATCCCACAAGAGTCAAAATTTTCAGTCATTTAGGAAGGAAGGTTATACTGAAACATATTTCATATCCAGCTGGCTGTGGGCATTGTCCGTTTTTCTCCTTTCAAAACAAAGGAAGGAGGGACGTAACTACTGTTCACCATCAGTGAGTGTGGGGGTGCCGTGTCTTCTGTGAGCTAATACTGCAGCGACGACAATTGTAATTTGACGGTAAAAAGCTTCAGAGTTGTTTAAAATGGTTGCAGTAACCAAATTTTACCACACAAGGGTGTCAGTTTTACTTCATTTCTACATAATACACCTTTAAGGAAACATACCGACAGCTATGAATCTGGAAAAGGAGGGTGGCTGCACACATCTTGTTATGTAGGAATTTTTGAAAACTTTGAGTGAGTAAAATGTTTTTAAGGTATTAACAGTATTTTTTTGTGAATATGCGCTATTGCAATGTTTTTTTTTTATTTAACTGGTTAAGACTCACCAATGGAGAAAGCAAACACACACAAGGGTGTGTTTCTCAGAGCCAGGCCAGGGTGTGATCTGACTCTGTGTCAAAGTCCATTTATCTTGCTGAACAAGCTGACCAGGATTAAAGAATCGGGTCTCGAGCTGACTCCAACCTTCAGCACTCTCTAAAACTGGAATGAGAGTGCTCCATCATTCCTCGTGCTCCGTGACACCGGCTGGCCAACTGGGTGGAAAGAGCAATGGGGTGTCGCGCTCTCCACAAGCACCTTCGTTTTGGTGAGACAAGGCCTGCTTTGATTTCAACTCCACACGAGCAAACCGGAAAGCATCTCGGTGACTGCTCATGATCAAGGCCCGTCACTATGGTCTAAAACGGATGGTAAAAGAGAATTCTCCTTCACCACAAAAAGCAAAAGGTGGACCCACATGACCACTATTGTCAGGACAAAGTCATTGCTGCAGGGGGTTAAAAAATAAATAATACAAAAAAGGCAAGTTTCTCATTTGACTTTCTCCCCTTCAACTTGTTTCCTAACAAGAAAATACTTCCTGTTTGCATCACATTCGTTTTAATTAGCGACTGTGGGCATCGCAAGATGACAACATGCATTTTAATTTAATCTAATTACCTGTAAAGCAGGACTCTATCCATAACTGTCACTTTTTAATCAAGGGGTCTCAGTGCAAGAGTAACAAAATAAGTAAAACTGGAATTTCATTGGGGTAGCACCACCTAATGCATTTTGGGTAATTGGAGGAAAAAAATCATTAAAAGTTTCTCCTGTTTAACTGATATAAAGAAAACCCCCTAGCAGTTTGTAAGAATCCTATAATCACTATTAATTTTCTACAGATTGAATGCTCGTATGTTAAGATGTAAGAGGGGAAGAAATCATATCTGGAATACCCGGGGAGTTCTTTCACATCTGCCCCCAAACCGTCATGCTGAAAATCTAAGGCAAATTTTCATTTTACGGCCTGTCAGCTCCCTGATACAGAGCAAATGAATTCAGCAGCAAACAAATCTATCAAATCCTACATCAAAACAACTGTGCTCTCCCTCCCTCCGACTAAAGGACAGCAACACAGCCGAAGAGACGAGTAAAGGGAGCGGGGAATGAAAAAAGTCAGGGAACAGAATACGGCATGCTGACTTCAAAGAGGAAATCCTTCCTGGAAATCAGTAAACATTGTTTGAGAGAGATGCACCGCTTGGAGTTTTGTAAGCTGATTCCATTTTCGGGGGGGGGGGGGGGGGGGGGGGGGGGGTGTCATATGCGCGGCACTGGAATTTCAACTAAATTAATACAATTTGAAACTAGTTGCTGCCCATTCTTGTTGTTGTTGTTGTTGTTGTTAAGCAGTGTATTCTTTTGCTAAAAAAACCCATGGTACTGCTGAGTTAGTTGGACTTTTGAGCCACTCAACTCATCCAAAAAGTACAACATTACAGCTCATTTAAACATGATTTAATGGCTTCACTTTTCAACAATGGAAAAAGGCAAAGATGTATGGTCTTGTCTTTTTGTCTTTATTTTGAACATGCGTACATACACACATGGTAATACACACAACATAAGTAACTTCACCTTCTCGTTTATTTTTATTTTTTTACACATCAAACGGGACTAGGAAGAAGCATCAGCTTATTTAATCCCACCCCTTTCTCGACATCAAATAACTAATAGTTATTTAATGTTGTCTGGTAGTTAATTGGCAAATTACTTTGAAACATATTCACACAAATGGCACATGGTTTATCAAGATCAAATCATAAGTACAAACATTTTGTGTTTAGGCACACACTTTTGGACCTTCTTCCTTGTATTTGGTAAACATCATGAGTTGAAGCCTTTTTTTAAACAGCATCATGTTTGGACATTGCTTCAGTTCATCACTCATTCTGTTCCACAGTTTCACACACACACACACACACACACACAGACACTGAAAGTTTTTAATGTTGCTCGGACTCGATTGTGTTTGAATTTTAACTCTCCTCTTAACCGATACCTCCCCTCCCTTTAATGAAACAGTTTTAATATGTTGTCTGGAAGTAGTTTATTGTTTACTTTATACATTAGCTGTGCTGTTTTAAACTGAACTATCTTTGGAAGTTTTAAGATTTGTGATTTTAAAAATAATGAGTTTGTATGATCTCTGTAACTAACCAGTGTTATGAATGATCCTTGGAGCCCTTTTTTGTAACACAGATAATGATGATTATGCGCATTTATAGGTGTTTCCCCAAACCTCTGTACAGTAATTTAAACATGTGGAAATAAGTGAACACATATACAATGAACAATATAGAATGTGGAGTGACTTTTGGTCCAGAATGTCTGGTCTTTCTATACTTCGTTACACTCAGACATGCTGTGCCAGAAAGAGTTACTATGTGGTGGTGCACGGTGGTGTCAACTCAGCGCTCTTCCTAACGGCTGTTCCATCCCCCACAATGACTGTTTTAGCAAAAAGCAACATTTCTGAGGGACCCTTTGCAACTTTTTGTAGAACTTTCTTGTAGATGTTTTCTGGAGATTAGCCTCAAATAAACCATTTGCGCTCCGAACCGTTCCTCCGGGAGTAAGGAAAGAGAATGAGATCGGTGCATGTGCACGAGGACAGATTATCTGGTACCTCTTAGGGTACCCAGAGTAGCTTCTGCTCGTTAAATAACAATAGACGGCTACAGCGTTTAAGATTGACTTTGCCATATTCCAGGCGGAATATGTAAAGCAAAGCAAAATGTCTGCAAGAAACCAAAGAATTCCAGTTGCCTTCATTTGAACCCTTTTTGGTTGCCCGGTAGTCGTAAGGTCGCTGGCTCACATTGGCTACATTATAACACATCCCCATCAGTGTGTGTGTGTGTGTGTGTGTGTGTGTGTGTGTGTGTGTGTGTGTGTGTGTGTGTGTGTGTGTGTGTGTGTGTGTGTGTGTGTGTGTGTGTGTGTGAATGGATGAATGACACACTGTAGTGTAAAGCACTTTGCTGTCCTCTAAAGCCTTCTCCGTCTGCGTCAGTGCGGAGACACGCAACGCCATTATCCGTCCTTGCGTAGGGCACGCAAGTACGTACGGAGTCGAGCCCACTTTTTTAAACATCCGCCGAACGAGATGGATTACGCAAGCTTGTGATTGGTCAGGATGCCGCTGTTGTTTACAGCGCCTCCATTGCAAAGAGAGCCGAGTTTAACTAGCAGCAGACACGGAGAAGCTTGAAGAATATCTCGCAAAAAACTCTAAAAATATGAACGTTTCATCCTCCCGTGACTGGAGGAGTGAAAAGATGCGCAGCAAGCGTTTTATTTGTGGACGTAAATGACAGGAAACGTGGGTTTAGAGGTGGGGAGAGCATGAAGCGGTGGGAGAATGAGAGACAAATATGTCCGTGTTAAAAGTCTCTTATATACACAGAAAACACAATATAAACACACGATCGTGGACCGATACATGACAGGATACCACAGAACAGCGCTACGCCCTCTGTGGTCCTGCCGGGCAATTGCTTTGCAACACTCTCCAGGAGACGGAGAAGTGTGAGAGCAAAACGCTTCCATCAATCCGTGCGTGTCTGTCCCTTACGGAGCTGACGGAGAAGCATAAACCAGGCTTTACTCTGAAAGGTGCTCTACAAGTGCGGGTCATTTATCATTAATGAGCCAAACCTTGGCTCATATGTTTATGTAGAAGATCATCAGGGGGTCTTTTGTTCCCTCTCCGGGGGGAAACTCCCACTGGGTTTAAATCTGGGACTCTCCACCATTTGACCTTAGGACTGAAGAAGCCTCCCGGATGAGAGGTGAAACGTCTTCAAGCAACTCAAAGAAGTCCGGACGCTTTTCTTTCAAAGCTCATTTGACTTAAAACTCTAATGCAAACCCTAGATTAAATAAACTGTAATAAAAAATAATGGGGGAAACTAAGCATGGTGCCGTTGTTCACCATTGTGCCACGACATCATACCTGTTTGTATACTCTATTGCTCATATCCCACAAATTTCCTGTAAAATACCGGGGACGATAGACATCTATTTATACTTTTTCTCAGGCAGACTGAGAAAACAAGTCTTTTAAGAAGCTATGTGGCGTGAAGATGGCAATTTAAAGTACAGGTTAGAAGAACTGCAAGTGCATTGACGTATACTTTGGGGCATCATCAGTACAGTTCAATGCTTCTCAGGAGGCTGAAAATGTCAATTTCATGCCATATAGACTTTGATTAAAGAGCCTAATGGATACCTGTCTGGAACATGACAGGTTAATCAGTTTCTTTTCATCATGCTTTTTGTCTATTTCTGCTTGAGCGTTCTCTTACCTTCAACATGAATGACAAAAAAAAGAAATGAAGAAGACTTGCACAAGATGAGGCATTAGACCTTTAATTAGAGGGACACTTCTGTAAGACTGTCTACCTCAGTGATTCCTCTAATCCACGCTGCGTAACGGAGCCCTCGCAAATACGTTTGGGTCGTTCTTGGTCTCCCGAGCATAGCAGCAAAACTGGACCATTAATTTGAAATGATACGGGATTTACTGACGAGAGGACGAGTCAAATGACACCTAGCATCTACAAATGCCATCCACCAAAAAAAAAAAAAAAAAAGAAATTTTCTGTAAAAAATGCAACACTTTGACTGCAACTGCTGATTAAGGACTACTAAAATTAGAGTGTTCATCTGAGTTTTATTTCCCCAGCTTGTCACTTTACTCGAGATGATGACTTTGACAGAGTTAATGTGCTGCTGGGTTGCTTTCAGAAGGCTCCGGGTACTGTGAGGGGAAGAAATGCAATCAGTCATCAGTGGCTATAAATTTCATTGCAGAGAGACGAGAAAGTATAGTATTTGTGCTGACGCAGTCCAATAGTTTGACTACAAGCAGGGACTGGTTTTACGGTTATTCTGCAATGAGTCTCTCTTCATTAGGGAAGTATTTATTCTCACAGAGGAGGTGCATTTGTGCAGGAACAAGGTGGGTGATGTCACTTCCTGTTAGAGTTTTTCTACACTGAGATAATTTAATGTGACGAGTCATCATTCATAGTCTTTAGTCATCTCAAAATGATTCAAGCCTCAAAAGTAAAAAATTAATTAGTTGAGAACATTCTGTCAATTTCATATAATAATAATAATAATAATAATAATAATAATAATAATAATAATAATAATAACAATAATAACAATAATAATAATAATACGTGCATTTGCACACAATTGTGTGACACCTGTGAAGCTCTAATATTTGGTTGAATGCGTTTCAGTGATGGTAATTAATTTATTCATTCAGTCAACCTCCTAGTTCAAACAAAATGATCCACTAATGGACAACAACGTGTCATGATTTGAAAGTTTATATAATAAAGTCTGACAGTTTTTAGATGTTAAAGTAGTGTCTGGAAACAAAATAATATGACAGAATGTAAAGCTTGATAACTATTTATTTTGGTCTCAGATTTGATTGTGTAACAGATTATGTCCTTTGTGGGATCATTACTTTTAAAGGGGGTTGAATAAACTCAGAAAACCCTGTTTTTATGAAATCTATCGTATTGTTTTAATAATAATAATGCATTGAACTTATATAGCGCTTTTCACGACACCCAAAGACGCTTTCACACACTCTCACATTCACACACTGCTAGTGATGGTAAGCTACTTGTAGCTACAGCCGCCCTGGGGAGGTCTGACAGAGGCGAGGCTGCCATTTGGCGCGGTCGACCCCTCTGACCACCACTAACACAGGCAAGTTGGGTGAAGTGTCTTGCACAAGGACACAACAGCAGGATACCCCTGGCGGGAGCTGGAATCGAACCCAAGATCATGAGGCAACCCGCTCTACCACCTGAGCTACTACTGCCTGAGTACTGTCTACTCTTTGTTTTTTATTTTACCGTCATACCAGCTGCATAAATTTGACTCATCCTATTGAATTTAACGGTCCCTGCTTTTCTATTTCAGCCATTTTTGACCTCCTAAACCTGCTTTTAACAAAACCACTTGGTGAATCTGAACGTTACTGTCCTTTCTGCTGCATAGTTCAAAGATGGTTGACAAGAAAAAAATGAAAAACGAATGCGGGAATAAGCTACAGTTTTGCATGACGACTCAGCATATCTCCACCATTTCGCCCGTCTGTGGCATGCAAACACACAGTTTAATCGTTGAGGTTGTTTATTATCGCACTTCCTCTCCTCATTACTCAAACTACTTTTCGCTGCTGAGCCATGACCTAAGATTAATCCATTCTCTTGTCTTTTCAGGATTTTAATCTTACCCACCTTTGATATTTTTTTCTTTTAAACATCTGACATTTCCCAGCATTTTCCTTACAGAACCGAGCAAGATTAACTAGGATAACGTAGCGGTATAAATGCTAAGGTGAATACTGCAAAAGAGTAAAACTGTAGTCATTTTATTGAGTCTGGAAATTGATTCCATCCACTGTTGTCAGTCAAAGAAACCTGAACATACCAGCTCTAAACACTGTGTGCGAACGTGTTCTTTACTCCCTTTGTCACTCCACCCCTCCCAGCCCTTATTTCAGTCCTGCTTCAGCACTTTTCATATCTAAAAGAAAACAAACAGGCAATGTCATTCCTGCATTATTTGCCGGGAAGCCTACTACTCAAGTCCTGACAAGTGCATAATGAGAAGTAGATGTACATGCAGCTCCTTTCTCAGATGAGAGCTCTATTAAATGATCTGCGGCCACAGCTGATGGAATCGGGGGAGTTTAAAGGAGAAGGAGAAAATACAAAGATGTAAAATGTGTGGGCTTTTCCGTCAGGGTAACACTTGTGTTTTTAGCTAATGCATTTCCTTTTTTTTTTTCTTTACTTTGAGCACATCATTATGGAAGCCCATTCCTGCCACACAGATTGAAAACTTTTTTTTAAATTATATATATATATATATGGAAAGAGATTCCAGTCTGAATGGATCGGAGCCTCCTCCTCAATATAACACATCCTCTAATTTTTTAAACCATGTTTCTGGGTTAATTAGAGAGGATCCAACTGAAAAGACATAAAGATGGCAAAATTCTGAGAATTTTGTTGTTGGCTGGATAAAAAAGGGATTACAAAAGGTTGGTTGAGTGGATTCAAGCCTAAAAAAGAAGTATAGTAAGAGGTGATGTTCTGTATTTATCACATGGAAAAACTGACTCCCTTGACTTAAATTCTTCCAAATTTGAATCAATTTGGAAAGGATGGCTACAATATATTAGACAATCCAGGTCTGATTTTGTGTGAATTTGGATTTTTATGTCCTGGAAAAGAATGTTGAGAAATTGCATGAATGTAGTTTAGATATGAGATAGTATGGGGAGAAAAAAGCCTCAAAATGTGTGTGTGTGTGTGTGTGTGTGTGTGTGTGTGTGTGTGTGTGTGTGTGTGTGTGTGTGTGTGTGTGTGTGTGTGTGTGTGTGTGTGTGTGTGTGTGTGTGTGTGTGTGTGTGTGTAAGTAGATCTATGCATGTGTAAATCTTGAGTTGTAACTTGGGTTTCTAATTTTGTTCAATCTGAATTTGTGAAGGGACAAATATGTTTTTCTGTGGAAAAATAGAACATCTCAGGATTCCGTGGTTATAAAAGAGAGACCTGCATTTAATCTTTTAATAATCTAAAATTGCTCATTTAGACGTATAATGTAGGTGTTTACGAGCCATGAAAATGTAGTCAACAGGCTATAAGAAATGACCACTAGATGGCAGATTGGTTCTCTGACTGGAAAAAAGCAGGCTTCAAACGGGGAGAAGGCAGAAGAAGATGGTGCAGCATTCTGCGATCTTTCCTCTGAAGTAAGTAAAAGTTAAACCTGCACACGTTGCAGTCTGGTCATAATGAGACAGCTACTATTTTCATTATTATTGATTAATTACATCAATCTGTCAGATCTATAAAATGTCAAACTGTCTAAAACAAAAGCTGTCTCATTGTTACCAGACTGCAAAGCGTGCAGGTTGAACTTCACTCATGGGGTGATGGTGGCACAGGACCTAATTGCTTGCCCTGTAATCAGAAGGTTGAAGGTTCGAGCCCCGCTCAGTCTGTCACTGTTGTTGTGTCCTTGGGCAAGACACTTAACCATCCTTGCCTGCTGGTGGTGGTCGGAGGGACCAGTGGAGCCACTGTCAGTGTGCCCCAGGGCAGCTGTGGCTACAATGTAGCTCATCACCACCAGGGTGTGAAAGTGTGTGAATGACTGATTGTGTTGTAAAGCACCTTGGGGGCTTCTAGGACTCTAAAGGTGCTATAACAAATACAGGCAATTTTACTTACCACATTTTCCGGAGTATATCGCTCCGGAGTTTAAGTTGCGCCAGCCATAAAATGTATAATGAAGACGATAAAAACATATTTAAGTCGCACTGACTGGACTATAGGTCGCATTTTGGAGGGATATTTTTTATTTTTCTCAGAAAATCTGAGATCAAGCATTTCACATTGCAAGACAAGTACTGGTAACAATAACAGAATAAACAACCAGGGCGCAGCAGTGCACCACGGGCTCCAGCAGAGGATGGCGGTGTTTCAAACCCTCCCAGTGGGACAGGGGAGCTCATTCCTGGTCTGGAGCCGGCCCGTAGTAGCGCGGTATAGCCTACATAATTTGGTATATAAGTCGCTCCGAAGTATAAATTGTAGGACCGGCCAGACTATGAAAAAAAGTGCACCTTATAGTCCGGAAAATACAGTAATTCAGAGGAAAAACATGCAGTATTTATCTAAATAAGCAAGTTTAGATTATTAAATGAAGGTCTATCTTTTATAACTACAAGACTCTAAGATACTCTATTTTTCCACAGAAAAACGTATTTGTCCCTTCAACACAAGTTTCAACTAAATCCAAAGGAAATTCAGATTTCCCAGCTTCCGTATAAGCCAGGTGAGAAAAAAGTCTCAAAAGGATTTTTTACTTGTAAACTGATCTATATGTAATGTAGTTTTGTAATTTGTGTGTGTATTCAATGATTTGTACATGTAGGAGCTGAAGTTACACAAGAAGATGTAAACACAAGTTACAAATCAATAGTTACACATGCATAGATTTATCTACACACATGCACACACACACACACACGCACACACACACGCACACACACACACACCCACACACACACACACATGCACACACACACACACACACATGCACACACACACAGATCTTTTGACACTTTTTTCTCCCCATAACATAGGAACAAAATACCGCTGAAATATTCTAAGGTCAAGGATAATATGGGTTAGGGTTTCTAATGTGGGTTATGTAGCGTTAGGAAGTATGATGGTCTGCCCTTAACAGCTGCCCCTTCACACAGTAACACCGCCAAGGTCGGACGCTTGGTTCAGTATGTTTACATTCCAGGAGAAGAGACAGAAGAACAGAGGAAGAACGCTTTTCATGGAGTAATCAAAGTACTTTATTTGTGATAAGCTAATCAAAGCATTTGTTGATCATTAATAATCAGGTGGATGATCTGTGAAATAAAGATGTCATGAGTTATGTGTTTAAATGAATAAACAGGGCTGCCCAGACACACTGATATGCATTACCATGGAAACGCATGACACATTGTTTTCAACCAACCAGAACTTTCGTCTGTGGTAGGGCAGAATCTGGTTTGTTTATGAAAGTAGTCCAATCCGGTTTACTAAGATTCTCAAACAACTGGGAGATATAAAAAGAAGGCAATGCCATTTTAAGTCAGTTCCACGTTACGTTCCACTTCCAGCAGTTACGTATTAACTCAGCTCCAGGACATCCGAGTTCCTAAGGATTTCCATCGTCATCATTAAGAAGTTCAGACTGGCCAGCTGGACTTCCTACTTTGAGCTGAAATCTGTCAAGCTGGAGATTTCCCTCGTTTTTACCAACGAGACAATGTTCCTTCAAAATAAGAGTGAACTTGTTGACGCCTGCCGATACTACCTGAGTCGACCCTTCAGACGGGCGTTGTGTGCTGTGACCGCTGTTTCAACCAGCTCCAGTATCGCTGAAGGTCCGAGACCTGGCAATTCCTGATCTAACATGGGAGACTCTTCCTGGGTACGTAAATACGGCAAATGGCGGCTCATGTCATCAGCTTCTGAAGCCTCGTGGTAGCCTAGTCATAACAAACCAGATCCGCTACTCAGCCTAGAGATTCTGAACAAAACACACACACACCAACCCGAGCCATCTACATCCATATGCATCCATCACTGAGATAGTCCTGGTAGATTGTAAGAATTTATAATTATAGAAATTAAAGATTCTTAAACGATCCCAACTCTCTCTCTTTCTTGTCTCTCAGTCAATACAAAGTGTTTAAGTAAACTCCCTGATGATAAAAACAGCCTCTTCTGATTGATTACTTAGTTTGTATAAATATACAAAATCAGGTAATTAAATTATCTAATTACAGTATATAAATATACAACTTCAAATCACAACATTGGTTCTGCTGTTCAGAGATAATGACTGATTATTGAGCTGATTTGTTATACAATAAGCTGTTTGTTTCTGGAAGAACAATAAAGGAAATTTTAAGAAAGAAGTTTTAATTTAGTAGAAAGGTTTAATCCCAAAAGCAGAAGCTGCATTTCTTATTTTATTGCAAATTATGTTTTTTCCATTCCTACATTTATTATCAATACAATTAAAGGAACAAAACTCTCAAGCAGCTCAACAGAGAAGCCCACCACCCAAAAAATAAAAAAATTAAAATAAAAACAAAAACAAAGAAAAAACACATATCAGGAAACCGTGGCCCAGGGTGATTTTGACTTTGATCAATGACTGGGGAAACTCATTACCAGCGTGGGCCGGTGCGTGAGACATACTCTAATTGTGTGCCAGTCAGTAATTCTGGGCTGTAATTGACAGCTGGATGAAGCAGGTGTGCACAGTGACACAGTGGCGCGACAAGAGAGACAAAGGAGAAAGGGACAGAAAGATCACAGGGCACAGTCAGGAAACAGGAGTGATTAAGGATTAAAATTTCAACCAGACATTTTTACCATGGTTTGTCAAAAATGTTCAATGCTCCAGAAGACAAACCTAAAACGTATTAAATCACAACTTTTTTTTAGGGATTTTATTTCTGTCCGGCAAGATTAATGATTTTCAAGAGTTCTAGCATCAGAAAATCATGGTAGAGTTAGGGGATGTCACCCAAAGACCCGGCATTTGGTTTTACAATGTTTGCCTTTTGCCAAATAGTTGCCCCAAGCAGATTGAGGTTGGGCAATTGCCCATTCCACCATTTGGTCATACTGGATTTCAGCATGCATTTGGGCCATTTGGCATTTTATTTTCAATGAGCTCAAAAATACTCTGGGGGACGCTGTAGACCATGTTTCTTTCAAATGTCAAAAACATTTCCAGCATTTAGCAACCATTTTGACTAAAGTAAAAGTATTGCAAATTTCCATTTTAGCATGTTCTTCCTACACAATGGTACGTTTGGCAAATGGCTAACATGTTGACCAATGTGAAAGTATTGCAAATTCCAATTTTAACACCTTCCTCGTGTAGAAAGGTGCTGTTTTTGATGATTGACATACACTTTGTGATAAACGATATGCCATTTTGCAGTCAATTGCACACTGATTAGTGGATGAACTCTAACCTAAACTTTGAGGAAAAGACCAGTCAAACCCATGTGTGGAGGGAGGGTTTCATAGAGACTCGTGGAGACTTCTGGCGTGTTCAGAAGGGTCAACTTATGGCAGACGAAAGTTTGTTGCAAAGCTCAACAAACTTTTGAGTTCATACTTTTGTCTTTTGCAGTAATTTTTTGAAACTGTTTTAGCTTTTTTTCTGACTGACGAAAATAAGAAATACCAAAAGTGTGGCTATAGTCATGCATGAACATTGAAAATATAACTCAAATCACTTCAGCAATGGAAGATCAAACTGTCAAAAACAACTAGTTATTTTTAAGACTTGCTATTCTCTTTTGCTTGAATGCAGCATATGTCCTGGCAGGGATCATCTCTTCTTGCAGGAGGCCAGGTGACGCTGGCATCCCAGGTTTTGTGCAAGGTCAGGTTCAATGTTAATGAAGGACAGTTCGTTTGCAGATCATGGAATTCTCCTTGAAGCTGCAAGGAATGTTACTCCGTGCTGGATTACTCCAGATGTTCCCTCACCAGGGTCCACCACTTAAAGTGCCTCTGGTGGTGGCTCCTCCACCTTCTCCTCTTCCTGAAGATGGGGCTTCTTTGCAGATGGTTTTTTTTTTCTCTCGGGGAGGCGCCAACCGTTAAGGGATGTCTTTGTGCAGCCTCCACACCAAGAAGCCTGATCTTTGAGGGAGGCAGAAGCAGGACTGCAATTGGAGGTCCTGCATGGTCTTCTGGGTGAGGGGAAGCTCAGTCATGAGCTTCCACAGAGCTTCATTTTCAACATAGACATTGGTTTCTATCATGCCAATGCATGAAAAGAAAGTCAACGCACGCAAGGCCTTGTCTTCCTTGATATGTGCTGGCATGCACTGCAAACACATTAACAGCAAGGGTAACTCCTGTTCACTGTAGCGCTCCAGCTTGCTCTCAAGCAGAGACCCCTGATGCTCAGTGTCATCAAGGATTCTATTTTTTTTTTTATCAACACCAACCTTGCTTCCTTTGATGCTGAGGTTCCCTTCGAGGTCAGCTCAAGGAAATGTTTTGATCCCAGAACAGTTTAGTAGTCACGTTTCCTGTCATTTCCATACACGTTTGCTTCGTATTTTGTACTCCTTCAGGGTGAATAAACGTTCATGGTTTCTGACTGACGACCCTAATGCCGACGCAGACAGAAAAGTGTAAATCAGGCTTTAGGGTTAGGACGTTGAAGCTACAAGAGCACCCCCTAGTGATCGGTTGCATCACAAGATTTAAGCCCTGTCCTGTTTGTGTGAAAGAATAAGACATTTGCTCAAACAGGACCAGGTTGACTTAATTTGTTTTACTATTTAAAAAAATAAATAAATAAAAAGTGTTATCTTTGTTTTTGTCTTGAAATTTGTCTTTCTGTTCTGAAACCTAAATGTGACCAAAAATAAAGCAAAAATAAAGGCAGAAAAAAAACTGCAAGGAGAAAATACTTCACATGGTGACAAAGAAACTACTTTAGATTTGTAAAACATTCTTTTTTACAGGTAGTTTAGTGTCAGATTAAGTAAAATCTTATTCTGGATGATAAATTTAGATTGATATCCACCTTCAAACACTTAAACTGATCCAACTATCTTCCAGCTTGTTATTAAAAATGTATCATACATCCTGAAAATATCTTCTTCTTGACACAACAGCAGTCTAAGTTCAAATGTATAAATGACTGAAGAGCTCCTACTTGCAGCCGGCTCGGTGTGAGCGAGTCAGATTGAGAGCTGTGAGCTATGAGGTGCTTCATGTCAGCTAAAATAAAACAACACACTGCAAAACAAAGCTGCTTGCTCCAAGTTAAACACCAATAATACAACAAGGGCTTTTTGCTGTTGTTGTTCATCTTCTGGCAAGCTCTCACAGTCCAGAGGCAAAAAATGTTAAATTCAATCAAGCGCACCATAATTCCTTGCAGTGTACAAGTGGGGCTGACTCACAGGATTCTAATGGCTGCTCATAATCAAGCACCATGATTAAACACTCAGGGAAGTGGGCACATACTGAAAATCCTTTGGAGATGTCCTTTCCCTTAGAGCTAAGTACACTCATTACCTCGTAACAGCGGGTACGTGGGTGCTTCATTAGGTTTTATGCCGATTTGCCTGTATTTGCTCCTGGTTTTTCTTCTTTCTATAGAGTAAAAGGGTGCCTGAAGAGCCCTTGACTGGAAAAGTTTCAAGTCTGGACCGGGAAAGTCTCAAACTGTAGGAATTTCAACGTTCATTGTCTCACTCCGAGCTACATTTCTCTTCTGAATCCCTCAAACCGTTCATTCCAACCCTAACAATTTTAACATAATGCAGAGTAGGATTACTGAGGAGGAAATTAAGTCTTTACACAAATGGACACCCTGCAGAAACATGAGTGCACCCGCAAACCCTCGTTTCTGTCCCTCTGGACACTAATGCACGCCACATTTCATCACTTACACTTCAGTCACAACCCTATCTGATCTGCATATTGTGTTTTTGCTTTTTCTTTGAATTACTTCTGTTAAAAGCCAGTGAAAGGGGGAGTTGAACCTCTTTGGATGTTTTGATTGTGGACTAATTGCAATGTCAACCCCGCCATGAGAGACGGGAGTAAAGCTAGAGGCCAGACGGCAAATGACACTCTCCACATGGTGAGCTGCATTAGACATCCAGACAGATGCTACAGCCACGCAGACTCATTAGTAAGAGCCATCAAGGTTTTGAACCAGATGAAACGTTGACCATGACCATCTGCACACTGAGAACATAAAGCACTCCTTTAAACGGCATCATTTAGTCACCAGGACTGTAAATTTACTCCTTATTGGATTGTTTCTTCCCTGCTGGCAAATAAAGTTCCTGAAATAAAGATGACTGGATCCCATTTATCCCAAATGATCAATGCTCTTCCAAAAATCAAGCAAAACCGTTTTATTTTCTTTAAGGTTAAAAGTGAAAGTGGGCACTTTTGTTTTTGGTTTCCCATAAAATAAAATGTAAGTTAAGACATAAAACATTACAGCATGATAAAAAAAAGTTCCATTTAATATGGAAAGAACATTGAATATTCAACATGTGAGCTAAACATGTCCACATGATCCATTATTTATTAATAATTATAGTAGGGCTCATTTTTAGCCACGAGTGTATTATTATTGTTATTTGTATTGTTGTTGTTGTGATATATGTTTATTGTGCTATGAAAAATTGATTGATTTAAAAGTGATTTGTTAACTAAGTGTTAAGTGTGCTTTAAAACAGGAAGTGAAATCATAATTTGCAATGTTTGCATTTTTAGAAGATGACAGAATGAAGGTAAAACACACTGGTGGCAAATGAGGTATGTCCAAAAATGATGATGTCTCCATTGCTAAATGACTGATATGAAGAGGTAATTTCAAAATAAAAAGATAAAAGCCAATTTTGGTTGACACAGCAGCTCTTCTCTACTAATACAGCAGCGCTGTCTGGCTTTCGTGCCACTGATGATTGGAAGGTGATGTTTAATTGGTTTCTATAAGTGATTTAATCACATAAAATTAACACAACTCAAGAGTCCAACTCTCACCTCTTCTGACATGAATGGGTATCCTTAAAATGTGAGCTCTCAGTATGTTAGGACTTCTATAATTGTAAAATTATATATTTTTTAGTTGAATTAATTAAAAACTAAAGCTAAAACAGCTAATCTGCAAAACAAGCTAGCTCTAAATATTTTTTCATGCCTCTTAACAGTGCTCTAATGTAGGTTAGCTATACAGTAAATATATTGCAGAGGTTAAAACAAAAACTAAAACAAATGACGTGGTTCTCTCGCGTTTGTCTAAAAACGTCAGCCAATGACACGGCTCAGTCTGAAACCAACGATTGGACCATCTAGTTGTCAATCTCGTCAAACAAACAAATCTCGCACTTCCCTGGGTCCTCCACTCATTACTCACGTATTTAGCAACAGAACACCACTGATGTGAGAGGTTCTGTGCTCAATAATATCAGAGAAGGAGAAGCAGCCGGCTGCTACCACTTCTACTTTAGGACAAACTACCAGGAAAAAGAAAAACACCATTTGAAGTCACGGACAGCAACAGAGGTTTGGACCTAGAAAACTGCAACTGGTGTTTTGGGTTATCTCGCTTACTCTGGGAATGCAGGTTCCCAGAGAGAGAGAGAGAGAGAGTTCTGTGACCATGTTTATGTTTAAAAGCTAGCTTGTTTTGATGATTTGCTATTACAGCTTTAAAGCTCACTTCACTATTTGTCAACTAAAAATATTCATTCTTATGGCTGGCTTTTCACAGCAGCTTGCAAAGAGCTGCTAACATCTATTCATTAAAGCCTGCAGCAATATTTCAGCGAGCTTTAAAGGAGCATAAATTCTGAACTTGCCATTTTCTTTTTGCACATGCAAAAACACAAACAGAAACGACTGCCTTAAGGCACAGTCAAAGAAGGATTGTCACTGTGTATTTTTTGCATCACATTACAATTTGGTGATTATACTCTTACAGGTAATATATCTAACAATGAGATTTGACTAATTAGCTCCTAGTTTGTTTTTTGTATCTTTTTCTGAAAACACACTCCTGGCAAACCTTTTCTAAAAGTTACTTTAACTAAGTCCTACTTTGTTTACTCTTCTCATCCTAGTGGTGCTTCCAAATGATTGACTGATCATGATTTACATAACATGTACGCCTAAAACACAACGCGACAAAAGAAAAAGAAATGCACAGCTGAGCTGCTGTGAGTGTTTGACAAGAAAAACATCTTCCATCAGTCTGGATCTCTTGTCCTCAAAAATATGGATTTGATGATACTCATCTCTCACTCCTAAAATAAGCACAGACAGATGTCTGATATATATCAGAACATTTGTCAGAGTAGCATCTCCTTGTCTTGTTTTTCCTGTCCATGCAGCTGCTGACAATAAATCACTGCATCTGATCCCAACTGTCACAGAGTCTGCAGAATGTCACTGGTTATGCAGACAAACACCACGTGATGGTGCTTGTGTGTGTGTGTGTGTGTATGTGTGTGTGTGTGTGTGTGTGTGTGTGTGTGTGTGTGTGTGTGTGTGTGTGTGTGTGTGTGTGTGTGTGTGTGTGTGTGTGTGTGTGTGTGTGTGTTTGTGCGTTCATGAAGGCTCGCAACTATAAAATACACACAGGTGTGCAAAGAGCAGTGTAAGATTTGTATGCATGCATGGCTGTCTTAGTGCATGTGAGTACACAGGCCTTATCCAAAGAGGAATAAATCCAATCCATTGCCTGACTGGGCTCAGGGCAGCTCAATCGATGGCACTCTCAGTGGCTGCTGATGAACTTCCCCCTCTGACGAGGTGTATCGTTCAGACCCGTCGCAGAGCAGGACCGTCTGGCATTTGGAAGCCACAAGGAAACTTGTTGCCAAAAATGTAACTTGAAGGAATGAACAATAGTAAGTAAAAACTCACTCGCTCCCAAGGACCCAAAGTTTCTTGTAGTCTTTTGAATCTTTTTCAGTTTTTGCCAAAGGTCTTTTACGTTTTTCTTAGACTTTAGAAACTTTTTGTTTTACTAATTTTCCCTCCAGTTCGTGTCATGACATCACATTGCACAGCTGCAAAAGCACTGGGTCAAAAATACCAATTTACAGCTAGTGATACTTATGTACGTAATTTCAGTAACGCTTTAAAATAAGAGTCCCTTTATTAATGCTGCTTAGTGCATTATTAAGCGTTAATAAGCATAGGGTCTCTTTATTAACATTCTCAATATATGTCCTTACGGTTAGGACAAAGGGCTTGGGGGAGGGGGGGTTTCTGCTTAGTAATGCATTACTTAGCAGTTATTATTTAATAGTTTATTAATGCTTAATAATACACTAAGTAAAACTAATAAAGGGGCCCTTATTGTAAAGTGTTCCTGTAATTTCTTTAAAGGTGTGGCTGATTGAAAAACCATTTTTAATGATTATTAAATAATCAGATTACAATCAGAAATCACTTCATATTTTTCATGCAGGCTGAACATAAATAGTCTCCTACACCTATCTCCTGCATTAGCTTTTGATGTAAAATAGCTGATAAAACTCTAGGATTGGAAAATCCTGACAGATCTATGTCACACTGTCACTTAACATTCATGGATTCACCCATCTTGACTCACGACGGGGACGGCTGTTGATGGTTCAGCGTCCAGGAAACAGCAGAGAATGCCTCGGCTAGTTCAAGCTAACCGTTAGCATTAGCAACTTCATCACAGGACAGAAGCTCCTCCAGAGATAAATCATCAACGTTACAAATCAGTGGTAGAGTCGCTTTGCTGTTACCCAATCTAGGGCGAGATGTCCAAATATCAGGAAACAAGACTCTAAAACCTGCAGCTCAATGGTCCACCGGTATATTTTTTTCCCTTATAAGGCATTCATTCCTACTAGAGACCACGGCAAATGCATTTATTAAATGAGTCACCCACTCCTTTTAAGTATCAGGGGAAAAAAACAAAAAAACGACCTGAAGTGCCTAATACCTCAATTGATCATCTCCTGGATGTATAGATTTAGCTAATCAAACTTAGGACATCTTCTTGTTGGTGTTAAAAACTTATTTTCATCAAACGTAGTCCGCTTTGAAATGTATAGCTTCAGCTAAAGAATGGACACATTGGGTCTTTGTCACAAGGCTATCTTCTACCATAGCATGTTCTTAGCTGAAGATAAAATCTAAAGCTAGGTAACTGCTCTGTTTAGACATGTTTGGACACATATGTGGTTTTACTTTTACCCCCTTCTCTCCATCTGATAAATTTAGGGATCTCCCGGATGACCATAAGGGCTCTAACGACAATTTTACCAGGCATTCCTGCCATGTGTGATGTGTTAAGAGTGCTCTGGTCTGCTCTGATCACAAATCAAGCATACTCGGTGTGTCTTCATCTGATATTCTTTCTGTGTGAATTGGGTCTTAGTAGAAGGAATATCTCTAATTTCCCTCTGGGATTAATAAAAGTATCTTTGAATTCAGAAACTAGTCCAGCTAAAATTATATTTCTTTCTCCACTTGGTTCCTAGCCAGCTAGCTCCTAAGCTAAAATACAAAACTAGTTTTTGACTACGTAGTCTAGACAAAACCATGACTCATTCTTCGATTTTGAGTGTTTTTAAGACCGAATGAGACATACCGTGGGTCAGATTTTAAGACACCTTTGAACTAAACACAACTTGTCTCATCATCTGCCACCTGTCCAGGTTGCTAGGGCAGCAGTTGAGCGGGGCAGCCCAGACTGTCATCTCCTTAGCCAATTCTAACAACTCATATGGTGGGATCTCAAGGTGCCAAGGCATGTAATCCCTCCAGAATGCTCTGGGTCAGCCTTGGTTTCTCTTCCCAGAAGGATGTGCCCAAAAAGCCTCCCCTGAGAGGTATTAAGGGGGGCAATTCTCCCCATGCGCCCAAAATACATCATCCAGGTCCTCTTGACATAAAAGTCCTTATAGTGGGAGTTTGAGACCCTAACCCTATCTGTAAGGTTGAGTTCAGACTCTCTCAGGAGAAAATTCATTTTTGGCTGTTAGTTCATTACCAAAGTTTATAACCATAGATCTACCAATAATTTGAGACTTTAGCCTTCCAGCTAAGCTTCCTCTTGACCACAACAGACCAGGGGGCAATCCCGGTCTTCAAGGGCCGCTTTCCAGCAGGTTGTAGTTGTTTACATGCTCCAATATCCCTGATTCCTGGATAAATCACCTGTTCAGCAGTCTGTTAATCACCAGCAGATTCAAACCAGGTGTGTTTAAGCAGAGAAACAATTAAAACATGCTGGGTAGAGGCCCTCGAGGACAAGGATTGCCCACCCCTGCCATGGAGGCTATTTCTGTTTGCTTGTCCATCTTCTGAGATGATTAATCTCTTCTTCATTTAGGACCTCTCCCCTGAAAACTAGAGGGAAACTCTGCAGAACTATTGATTAAAGCCAAGCTGTTCTCGGAAGCGCAACACAAAGACATTTGGGGTGGTTTCACAAAAAGACTGGAGTTACACATCATCAAGAGCACGTTCAAAACTCCAACAGATTTTTCTGAACAAAGTGCATTCAGCACTACTGAAAGCACATATTATCAATTCATGCTTGGACTGAACATAAACTGTAATTACATTCAGTCACACTGAATAGAAAAACACTGAATAATATTCCTTTGGCATGTCGAATCCGTACTCATCTTACGAGCATGTTTTTGTATCGTCTGGCTGACACTTCCCTTCAGTCGGGGGGGAAAAAACCTAACAGAGAGGGATGGAGAGATGGAGAAGCAGTCCGTGTGAAGGAGGAGATCAAATGGCAGGGCAGTTATGAGATGTGGGTCTGATGCCTTTTCAGACTGCACTGTTTTGGCCGCCACACCAGTCAATCACAATTACAATGGCGAGGAGAGATGGGGAGCAGTGGTGCAGAAAGAGCAGGAGTGATAATTACAATGCAAGGGACAAGATAATGGGAACACGCTGCACTCTCCCAATCATTTCATGTATCTGCCTCTGACTGACCCACCCCCACACACCCTCCCCTTCCCCTGCACCCCCACTGACAACCAGCAATCACAGGTCATATTTGTGAAATCCAAAATGAATTAATTTGATGACAGCGGCGGAGGCTGTGATCCGTCGCTGTGTATGCTCGTGTTTGTCGGTGTGCAGGGTTTTGTCAAATGTCAGAATATTTGCCTCTCACGTCCCTTCTTCCCTGCAAAGCAGACACTGTGTGGCCTTATTATTATTTATTATATTATTATTTTTGCAGGACCAAAAGGAAGAAAAGCAACATTAGAATAATTGTATCGTTTTGCATTATAGAGGCAGCTGTAAATCCACACACTCTATTAACTTTAACAACTACATGATAAACACAATTTTTTTAAAAAGAGATATTTTTGCAAAACTTCTCCGAAAATTCAATTCAATTGTTACTCTACTTACTGCCACAACATAAAAAGTGTTGTATTTTTTGCTGCTTTATTTATGTATTACTCTTTCCGTCTGGGTTTTCCTTCAGTGCACAGAGAGCAGTGCCTATAATCCCACGGCTCCCTCTTAAGTATAGTCAGCTGGGAATATTCATCACAGGATCATAAAAAATAAATCTACCGTAAACCGTGACGGAGCTTAATGAGAATTAAGTTGTTTATGATTGGGGTGATTATTAGGGTATCTGCTCTTTAGCGAGCATGCTTGGGATTATTGATGTGATTCAAACCAGACGGAGAAGGACGGTGTCGGTGCCAGATCGGCTCAGGGTCCTGCGCCTGCTGATGACGTCGCATTCTGGCAAATCCACTCGGCTTTCACATTTAAGTTTTGGAAAGACGTCCGCAGTTTTGTTAATAAATTCTTGATCGTTAACACCTAAATGTTTACTTTATAATTGTAATTTGTTAATACAACACCATATTACTTTTGTTTTGTAAAGAATGTGAAACTACATAAAACCAACATCAGACTGCCAGAAAGACAACAGTTCTTACTGTATATGTGAAGTCATATCTGTTTGTATTGATGTGGAAAAACCTGCTAAACTTAGTCCAAAACTCATGTGTGGCAGAACTGTATCCAAAAACATGTGCAATGTATTTGTCCAAGTGGCCTCGTCATAGTGTGATGTCATCAGAAGCTGCAGGCACATTTTCAAGTATTCAGTTAATAAATTGATAGAGAACACGTATATTAACCCTTGAGGACCTATGGTGAGGCTGGTGTCCCATCCCAATTCAAATGTCTGGCTTCTTAAGTCAAATATTCAAGTTTGAAAACCCCAAGTGAAATTCTATCCACACATATATCGAGAATGATTTGACTTCTGTTTTATTTAATTTGTTTCAACATTTTCATGTATTTATTCCAATCTGTTTTCTAATTCAAAAGGGTTTGGGTCCCAAAGGGTTCAAATGACTGCGGCCCAACAATGATAGATAAAACGTCTGTCAACTGAAAGTTGTTAGCCTGGCAAGCCAGACTAAATAAATGTATTAATTAGTCTGGCCATGCTCCATTGACGGCTCTCGGTTGTGGGGCGGGTTCTACCGTTGTCATTCAAATGATCTCCGCATTCCACTGGACAATGAATGTGACATACTCTTGTTTCACTCTGTTGCATCATCCCACCCACCAGGCACATAGAGTGCCCTGATTGGCCCACAAAGCGGATAAAGCTCTGTGATTTGTTCACTAAGCAGATAGAGCACTATGATTGGCCCACCATTATGGACCAATCACAGCTCTTTATGTGTTTGAAACCCCTCTAGAGAGCTGTGATTGGCTAGCCAGAGTCCTGGTAGGAGCTGCTGAGGTTCCAATGGAGCATGCCTAGACCATTCTTTGCAAAGCAAGAATTTGGTCTAGTTCACTAGGCTAGAAAGTTGTGGTAAATAAATAAGATTATTATGTGATCATATTGTCTGTTTGAGTAGGTTTCAGTGAGGCAGAGGCTTTTTCTTCTTTGAACCAAATGTTTGGCAAAAAGTTACAAAGGCGTGCACACACGTGTGTGTATCTTTGTATAGAGCACAGACAGAAGGAGGCAGAGACCACACTGTTGTCAAGCTGCCTGAGGGAGAAGGCAGAGCTAATCCGCCGTTATCAACACTTTAAAGCCTGCAGACTTCAGAGCCATTTGCACCCCCCCACTGTTTCTACTACGGATTGGCTTTTCACATGAAGATGCTTTACCTGAATCCATGACGGGCTGCCTGCCAGTGGCAGAGCAGTTATGGTTTCCAGGGAGACGACAAAAAAAAGTCCAACGCTCCTCAAAGTACCAGGTTGCGATGCGTCACGCCCCATTTCGACTCTCAGACACAAACCGCTGAGTTCTCCGCATCCAGCGAGCTTCTACTTGAACCTGTGCTTACCAAGTAATCTCAGGCAGTTACCGAGGATGGTTCTTCCATCAGCCAATACGTGTCTAAACTATCTCTCAGAAGCAATTAAGCCCCATTTTGACCAGACAGTCTATCAAGTGTACCATCAGATTCTTCAAAATGTCTATGATGAAGCTAAAAAAGGCGAACTTTTAAATTTTAATGATCATCATGCTGATAAAAGCTTTACAAAACTACTAATGTTAAACTGTTATATAAAGCACTTAAAAATAAAATACCACTCATTTAGACACTGCATCTTCACTTTTGTATGTTCATTAGACCTTTTTAACCCCAAAAAAATGGTTTGAGAAAAAAAACTAAATTTCATTTCAATGGCTCACCATTAAAATGAGCTTTAATTAGCATTCAAATACCTTAAAATAAAATATTATACTCAACATGTCCAGCTTAAGAAGAGCAGTGCACAGACAGTGGTTTACGGTATTTCATATTGTTTTCAAGTAATCCTAGAGACCTGGCTTTTTTTTTTTTTTTTTTTTTTTTTACAAATTAAGTTTTTAAAATCAGGGTTTTAATTATAGGGGAGCTAGGGGGAGCCCAGCTCCCCTGAAAGGGTGATGGGTACCCTCGGAAACCCTCAACTGGCACACCCAGGGGGAGCCCGCAGAAGTGATTGGATGGACGACCCCCCTCCCCATGTCCTCACTGAGGTTTTATTGGAGGTGATCTGACGGGCGACGTCCCCTCCCCTTTCTTACGGCATTCTCAAAAGGCTCCCCTAGAGTCAAATGTAATCCGACCCCTGTTTATAATAATTATATTTAATGAAAAAAAAAGGAGAATTACAAATAAAACAACAATAAAACACATTCTGTAACATATATGAAGTTGTACGTAGGTGTAATTAAAAACACACAACAAGCAAATTAAATAATAAATGTTAAAACCTGTGCCCAAAACCTGTATTGTCAGGTTTTTTTTGAAAGGCAGTAGGAAAATCTATTTTTTAAATCAAAATAAAGTTCCAAAAATAAATTTGAAATTAAACAGTATTTGAACAAGCACCCTTTAAAGCAAAAAATAACATTTCCCCCCCAAAAATTGTATAAATATTCATGTGCTGTAAAAAACATGTTGTGAAAATAATACAAACTGATCAGAGTTCAGAAGCTTTCTTTTATACTTTTATAACATCTACTGACACATATCTAACAAATCAAACTGAATAAAAAGCAAGAATTGAAAGGGAAATTAAGTTAAATCCTTCCGCAACGACAGTAATATCTTGTCTTTTGAATAAAATGACAGCGGATGTGATATTTGTATGAATTTGTACAGTTCATGTTAACAACTCTGCTCGGCTTAGGGATCAAGGCACAGAAAGGATGGGAACGTTTTCTTAAATGAGCTTTCTGCCGGGGTCAAAGCTGTAACATGGAATCAGTGTGGTCTCTGTGAAAAGGCAGCTAGATTATAGGAGGGATGTACAAAAGAAAATGTTTCCTCAGCTAAAGAAAGGATTAGAATTTTAAATCGCAATTAAAAACACGCAAAAGTCACGGAGAGGAGGGGTAACCAGCAGGCACTGATTAGGAAGTCAAGTATATCATTCTTTTGAATCTGTCTAATCCAATGTACCGCAGAGTCTAAGCTCCAGTCATGTGTAATATTAGAATTATTGCAGGTAACAAATCTTGGTGGTGTGAGGCTTTTTATACAGACAGGGAAAACTGGGAAAAGGCAATAAAAACAGGCAGGTAGGGAAAGCGGCAAAATGAGTTGAAAAGTTTTTATTTTGTTTTACTAAAAGTATGTAGATTTAAGCAAAAACCGAAGAAAGGAGAAAGCCCAGTCTTATATGCAATCAAAAAGCATCTAGGTTTGATTGATAGCTCTCTACTTTGTGTCTGATGCCATACACAGCTCGTAGCTCCTCAGCTTTCAGCTCTGTAGGAGGAAAACAAAACCAGTTTTGTTTTTATTTCCCTCAAAGACATTTAGCCATGCGTTCATGGTAGTGATTTTATTTCATGGAGGAAAATGACAAGAAGGTTTATGAGTGGAAGAAACAAACAAACCCCCAAAACAAAACAAAGTGGATTGGGTCAGAAAATGGAGAAACATGGTACTTTATCGCCCCCTAGTGGTAACAAATGAGAATACACATGCTTCCATATCGAAGTTATTATTTCATATTTGCAGAAATTAGATATTTAATTCAGATGCACTATTAATTTAAAAAGTCCAAGATGCTTTTCACTTTTCAGCATATCCTCACCCATTCTAGGGTGGAAAATTCACAGTAAAATGTAGACTCCCCCAGCTTCCCAGTTTCCCACCGACCTCACGATGTCCTATTTCTCAAAGCTTCCGGAGCTATCTGGTTTCACATCCTCTTCTGCCTGGAGTCAAAGCGCTTCTTTGATAATTCTATTCCTGCTGCTTGTCAGGTAGACAACAAGAGCAATGGCCTCAAGACCTGTGTCTGTATACACTACTGGGCACATGGATTAATAAAAGGAATAGGATACGGGAGCATGCTAGTGATGAAAGTAATTAGGGGGGAAAGGAGGGGTGGTTTTATCATTGATGGAGATTTAAGTTAAGGTTTCTATTTGTTTGCACACCGTGGATGTAGATCGGGAGAGTGTGTGTGCGGGTGTGTGTTTGTAAGTATACAAAAGGTATGCATAAAACTTCAGCCTAGAGGCTCTTTTACGAAATGTCATTAATGCAGATTTGTCAAGTACACAGGTGGCAGGAGCGGCCAATCACACATTAGCAAGAATCAGCAGAGCCAATAGATGAGCTTATAGACGGTTGTAATGGGGAACAGGCTTCAACATAAGTGGCTGTTTTTCGCTTGGTCCTAGTGCTCAGCCAGTGTTGGTGTAATATACAGTATTATTGCTTTTGGACAGTAAAAAGTGCAGTGGACAAGAATTCACTTTGGAAAAAGTGGAGGGGGGTGACTTGTCCCCCTAAAACTACATCCATGTTGCACACAAAAGACACACACAAGTGAAAACGGGAAAAAGCCTTCAGGAACGTTGTTGTCAGGTTAATAAACATCACTAAACCTGTAGTTTCCCATAGACAAAGAGTTTCACCCATAGGTCAGGGGTGGTCAAGTTTTGGACCACAAAAAATTGTTTTATGCAAAACTAACTTTATCGTGATTTTTTATTTGTTATTGAATATCCTAAAAATAGGTCTGATGATAGTAAAAATTAGAATGTCTAAAGGTTAATAAGTGTTGATCTACATCAACAAACTGCTGGAGAGACAGAATTCCACTTTTCTAGAAATCCAATATGGGGCCTCAGAAAATCACTCCGAATGGCCACTTTGTTTAGTGTCTTTTTATTTTTTGTCAAACCAGAGAACAGTCAAATTAAAAACCCAATATCAATAATATAGAAATATGTTGTTATTTTAAAAGCAGCACACGCTAAACTCAATTTGAATGTGGTGCAAAATCTAATTTGTTTCACAAATTCAACTAAAAGGTGAGACTAATATATGCGATTGGCTCGTTCCATGCAAAGCCAGATATTTCAAGCCTTTATTTGTTATAACTGTGATGATTATGGCTTACAGCTTATGCAAACATCACATTCATAATCTCAGACACTTAGAAATATTGTGAAATGGTTCAATAATCTAGACTCACAATCAGGTCAATGAACCCAGAACACCTGCAAAGGGTTCCTGAGCCTTTAGATGGTCTTTCAGTCTAAGATGAAATACTGAAATAAACTTTTGCACCATATTCCAACTTTTCCAGTTTCACCTGTAATTCTAAATTTAAATAAAAGTAGAACCCTTAGAAACATGACGATGACTGCTGATAAATGTTCGTGCTGCACATTTTTAAAATAGAACAAAGACAAAGTATTATAACTTTAGACGTAAAACACAGACATGTAAGAAATTTTTATCGTTTAACAACAAAAAAAATACAAAAAACACAAACTTCTCTTCAAAAATGTTGCAAAAATTTTTCAGTTAATATTACTGCACAGAAAACCTTGAGGGTGTAAAATGCCTAGAAATGTGTCAACATGTTCTTCTGGTAACGCTTTCTTTTACAGTCCCCTAATTATTAGGTACTTACACGGTAATTACATAGTAAGTTAAAGTGTATAGTTTTTTCTAAGTACTTAATCCTTAAGCCATGTAACTCAGGTTCAAGTCTAGTTTTAAATTTTATTAATCATTCTCATTTAAGACTGCATTACTCAATAATTACATTTCATTTCAATTATACACTTTAATTACACAGTAATACACTTTAACTTACTGTGTAGATACCATGTAAGTACTTAGAAATTAGGGGACTGTAAAAGGAAACGTTACCCATGTTCTTTTTTTTAAGTTAGGAAAATAAAAAGATGTTTCTGAATGCATATTGGATTTATGGTTTATCTTCGCTACACACTTGTAATTCTAGTTTTATTTGAAACAATAGAAGAAAATGTTGAGTATTATTGCAGAATACAACACTGATGATGATTTATCGTCTGATAAGAAGGAACAATGACGCCGTTCAAGAGCAAAGAGAAGTGAGGAAGTGGGAAGCGACTGAGTTAAGTTGACAGAGTGAGAAATCAGGAGGAGAATGAAGAGAGCTTGAGGGACGGTTTGAATGAGAAAGACGGAGTGGAAAAACAGAACGAGTGCAAAGGGAGGAGAGATGAAAAAACGCAAGTCTGACTCTGACAGTGAAGCACTGAGCTCTGCTGATGGGCCTTAATGAAGTACGGCAGCTGCAGAGGAGGAGCTCGTTCTGACAGGCAGAGTCCTGTCTGACGGATGCTGGGGGAGACACAGCAGACTGCAGAAGACAGATGAAATTTAAAGCACTACAAAACTGCAATTGGAACAGCCTTCCATGCGAGGAGGAGCAGCGGACTCACTGTCAGGATTCTCACTTCCTGTTCTCCAGTAAAAAAAATTGGTGGTGTTATTTTCTGGGCTGAAGCTGCTTGCTAAATCATTGTTTTCTCCCCTAATGTTGCCTTGAGGATTTGAATACAAACAGATGTTTAGGTTATATTTAATTGCGTAGACAGTTCCAGCTTTTATGAAGAGTCTTGGACCAGGAATGAAGAAATATTTCCATCAATGATTGAAAATAAAATAAGAGTTCTGATGCATTTTTATGCCTGGATGGAGAATTTGATGCTTCCCCCTTCAGTTTGAAAAACCTTATGGGTAAGTCCTTTAAAAATCTGAGTCTTCATATTTTGACACTGTTGGGGAAAAGACACAAATGGTAAATTTACCCAAAGTAATTGTAGAAATAGCTGAAAACATGTTCACAAAACTATTCTGAATATTACATTTTCAGTTTTAATTTCTTTAATTTTTATTGTTCTTGTGGATCGCTACGTGATTTTCAGTTAGAGGTGTTATATATTTTTTCTTCTTCTAAACACAATATTTCTTTCAAATTGAGAAAAGCAAAAACCAAAAATAAGAAACTCATCAATATCACACAGTTTCTCAGAAATCAGATTCAAACAATTGGAGGAGAGGAGGAAAAAAAGCGTCTGCACCCTCCAAGAGCCGGAAGAATATATACATGAGTATATATATACTTATAAATACTTAGTTTTCTTTTAGGCAACAGTGGCAGATGAATTAAGTGCCTGTTCCATAACCAGGGGGTTGCAGGTCTGTCTGAGCAGTCACTGTGTCCTTGGGCAAGATACTTAACCCACCTTGACTGCTGGTGGTGGTTGGAGGGGCTGATGGGGCCAGTGTTCTGCAGCCTCACCTCTGTCAGTGTGCCCCAAAGCAGCTGTGGCTACATTGTAGCTCAAAACCACCAGTGTGGGAATGTGTGTGTGTGTGTGTGTGTGTGTGGGTGTGTGTGAATGACTTATTGTGTTCCAAAGGAGTTTGAAAGAAGGCAACTGGAGTTTTTTGATTGCTCGCGGAGATTTTTGTGTTCAAGTAAGACCTTACCAACAGATGGCCATTAGGGTCGAAAATCCTTGGGAGTGCAACCTCCAGCAAAATTACAAGAACATCAGATTCCCTTTCATCACTGGCAATGAGTGAGGAGGTAAATGTGTAAAAGAACGTTTATTAATGGTGAAAGTTTTGTAACCATTTGTTACAAATCAGTAAATGCATTCTGTCCTCACAGGCTTCCACAGAAGGAAACATGGCATCCAATATGGCGTCGCCCAGAGACTTAGACCCACTCCCATGTATTTTAGACCAGAATTTTATGGTTATAAGTTATAAAACCATCAATATTTTTCAACAACTGGGTATCTTTTAATTCATTTACAACAACATTTCAATGGACATTTCCAGAGATTAATGGTTAAAACTACACACTGTCACTTTAAATAGACACTGACTCCTCTGAAACCAGTGTAAACTTTCATTAAAATAAATTAAATGTTTACGGTCCAAAAGACAAATTAAAATTTCTAGTTATTTGGTTCAAGGCAGGCATTTTGACTGCCAGAGATTTTCTTGCTGGTTTCCCTGGGCAAGAGAAAAATAGAGGCCAAGACTGGGAAATTTTAGAGTCAACGAGTGTAGTGTACCCAAAAATCAAGTATTCACATCAAAAATGACCAGAAATTAACTTTTTAATTTGCAGACACAAACGCCCCATCTGTCTGGCCTCCAAACAAGGAAGCACTGCACAAGACCTTGTTACCAGATAAAGGAGAGAATAATTCTCAGCTGCCTTATCATGACTGGAACAAAAGTCACGTGGGAGACGAGACTTTCTGCACTCACTCTAAATAAAGTTAATCTTCCTTGAATCATAAATGACTTTTTAAAATTTGATAATTGCATAAGTGTTCTATAATGAAATGTGCTGAATGACGAAGACGTTTAAATTCCAGAGTGTTTGAATAATGTATGCATTAATCAGTGATGTGTTAAAATGAATATTTTTCCTACAATGATAAATTTCAGACCTTAAGCTACACCAGGTCAGTATTTATTGGTTTAACAAGTGAATCTATCAGTATATTCATACATCATAAGATTAATATTGAGGTTTTAACATTCACTTCACATTAATGTGTAAAAACATTTGAACTTCACATTGAGAGTTAACCTCTCTGAATATCTGAGGGAAAGCGTGATATCTGAGGTATTTTGGTAATACCCTTTAAACGTGTGACATTATGATTTGTCTAAGTTTATAAACAAAAGTTAATAAAAGCTAGAACACTTCCTGATCTAGTCAGTCTTCGCCGTTCACTTGATTAGGCCATTCGGGTGAACAAGCATTTTGAGACCATCCATTCTTTTGACCCCAAGGTCAAAGCCTCTCTGCAACGCTTGCGAGTGATAGCCAACTCAACGGCTTTTTTAAGCTCCACCCAACACGCCTCACACAGAATTTCTAACCTGCACATCCTGGTTGCACCTGATAACTGGACTAGA
The DNA here is from genome assembly GCF_043380555.1 of Nothobranchius furzeri. Lineage (NCBI taxonomy): Eukaryota > Metazoa > Chordata > Actinopteri > Cyprinodontiformes > Nothobranchiidae > Nothobranchius > Nothobranchius furzeri. Next base: position 70,377,756 of record NC_091742.1, read on the forward strand.
AATCTGAATTCAAAGGGAACCATGCCTCTTTAGGTTCCTGTGGTCTCGACTTCCAGTGAACCTCACCACTCGGGCCGCCTTCGTCCAGAATGCTGACAGGCAACCGTCACACAAAGGGTGCGTAGACTTTGTATGACTGCGTCGGATGGTTTTATAAATCAATTTTAACTTATCAAACCATACCATTTTTTATCGCTGAAAGTTTCATTCTAGTTTTTTATTATATTTTATTCTATTTATAATTTTATTATTCATGTTATATGTAGCACATTAGTACCAAAGCAAGTTCCTAGTTTGTGAATTGTTTGTTCACTGACAATGGCAATAAACCTATTCTGATTCTGATACAGCCCAATTGATTTTACCACTTTGATACATAATAAAGCATCTAGCTTCCTCTCCATTATTTCATTCAGACTCTGTCATGTACACGTCATTTAGTTTATAAAATGGAATTAAAATATTTTTTATAAACTATATTCTGGACTGTCTGAATTAATGTGTGTTCCCTGAATAAGTCCAAGAAACTAAAGTCTTCTGATTAAACATTCAAAGACCAATCAGATTGATATTTCATATTGATATGGAACATCACATCTTATTGATCATTTAATAAATAAGTAGTCAATCCTTAATGCTACAAGAGCATCTCCAGCATTTAATCTGTCCATCTCTTCCTCACATTTTTTTTTATAAGTTAAACATACAAGAAGAGAGACAATTGCACTTTGGCTGCCAGTCAACTTCAGGGTTCATTTCAAGATCCTGGTTCTGGTCTATAGGGCCCTACATGGGCAAGCACCATCTTACATTGGTGATCTTCTTAGTCCCTACACCCCCAGCAGGTCCCTGAGGTCCAGTGATCAAAGCCTACTGGTTGTGCAGCACCAGGCTAAAGACCAAAGGTGACAGATCATTTGCTGCTGTGGCCCCCAGACTCTGGAACTCTCTCCCCCTGAGCCTGAGATCAGTGGACTCAGTGGTCTCCTTTAAAAAGCAGCTGAAGACTCACTTGTTCAAGCTGGCTTTTGTATGACCTTCTTCACCACTCTCTCTTTATTCTGCTCTCCCCACCTTCCTCAGGATCCACTGATTTCCCTAACCCATATATATATATATATATATATATATATATATATATATATATATATATATATATATAGTACTGTGTGTATGTATGTATGTATGGATATATTTATATACATACATACACACAGTACTATATATATCTATATATATATATATGTAGATATATGAGATATATATATGTAGATAGAGAGGTCTAACTGGTACTGCAGGTGGCAGCAAATCACCACATTCTATTCAACTGTTCCCTTATTTACATAAAAATAAGAAAGCAACGCATTTTAAACTGAAATACATCATGGCTGGACACAGATATGATTAAATAAAACTGTTTATTTACCATGAGGTCATAAAAATAAAATTAAACAATACAAAAATTCTTTAAAATCAAACTGTACAAATCAGGGCTCCAGCTTCATTTTCTCCTCCACATAGAAAAATATAAAAGGCACTGTGCATTAGTCTGCTGCATGTACAAAACATCCAACCCAGGAGAGAAGACACTGACTTCTGTCACCGATCACATCAATAACTGCTTCCACAAAGAATAAAAAAATCCTGCAAGTGAAAACTAAAAACAGCAATAATACAAATGGATAATTAGTTTGGTGTAAAACACCTCAGAATACATTTTTGAAGATTTCTTCATCAAAACATGTTTTTTTTTAGCATTAGTTAGGGTCACAAGCTAAAATGAATCCCAAATTAAGACTTCAGACGGAATTAGCAACATCCTCGAGTTCATTTTGATTAGGAGTGTGCCTGACAGTTTTAGTACACACAAAAAAAATCACTAAAAACCACATTTTGTCTTTTATAGTTTATAAAACCCTTAAGTGACTCATAAGTTAGACCGAACTGAAGCAGACACCTCATAACACTGAAACAGGAAAATAAAAGTGATTAAATGGGAAAAAAACCAGAAATAAAACAAACATCTCTCGTGTAAAGTGGTTTTACGAGACACATTCTCCAAAAGTCAGGCTAAACATTCTACACATCATTTATTTTTGTACCCTTCTAGCACTCGTGCAAAGTGATTTTTCAAAGCTTCCAGCAGCCACGTGGTTAAATAAAGACACCCCTTCTTCACTTTACAATCTCTTTGGCTTCCAGTTTTATGTCTAAGTACGTTTAAAGTTTAAGGCCCGTCGACGTTTCTGCCGCCGTCACAGAAAACCGTGCTCGTCCAGGCCTTTTGTGGTAACCGGATTCCACTTTGCAACAGTTTTAGGAGCTGACTGACCTGCAACACACACATTTTACAGACGTGAGGGTGATGCTCATTGTATCTGGTGTGGTCTTGTTGACTTGGCCTTTACCTACCTTGTTCTGTTTTGCTTCGTGAAGGTTCAAAGTACTGATTGGTCACATCAAAACCCCTTCCTTCCACGTCGCTTTCCCCCGATGAGGTGTGATCCTCCCCTTTTCGGGGCCTCCTGTGGTACTTGGCCCGGTAACTGTCCGTCATGCAGCCGTCCACTGAGAAGAAAGTGGTGGGCAGAACCTTCTCCGTGAACAACGAGGAGTCTTTACCATCACCCGGCCTGGGTTTCGGACTCGGTAATCTGTCCTCACCTTCGCTGGCAGACAGATCGTTCCTGTCCTGGTCTGAGGAGCCAGATTTGGAGCTGGCATCCGATGAAAGTCTGTGTTCGGTGGGCGTTTCGATCCACCTTTGCACGATGCTGTTTGAGGGAATGGGCAGACCGTTCTTGGGCTTCGTGCGGGGGCTCAGCCGGACCGGCAGTTTTGGCGGTACGGCACGGATGCCAGACAAGTCAGAACCAAAGGGTTTCGGAGGTAAAGGAGGTGGATAGCTGTGTGATGGAAAGTCTACAGTACTAGTATCTTCTTGCTCAGACAGGGGTCCGGTGAGGTCATCTGAGCTGTTCCATTCAGAACTGCTGGTTTTTGCTAAGAAGGGAACCACGGGGCTCACCGGGCTGCTGTCCTCTTGTTCACTGTCTGGGTCTGTGTTCTTCTCCACAAGTCCAGGTGTGTATCTGAAGGCTCTTCTTCTGTTAAAGGGTGAAAAACACAAACATGAATGCATGGCCCAGTAAACCAGTACTGTGCCGTAGTAGGACTGTTTCGTTATTTTAAATTAAGCAAGTAAAATGTGTCTGTGTTTGGTGTTGGATGAGAGTTTTTGTGAGGAAAACATTCAGGCAGCCCAGAAAACATTAAATTCTCACCATGAGATTTCATTCTTGCATTCAAGTGATAGCCTAAACTCCAGGGGCCTCATTTATCAACCATACTTACACACATATCTGTACGTATTTCGTGCGTAGGCACGAATTTATGCATAGTGTGGTATTTTACCAATTTGTATTTGTGTGTAGGAATGTTCCTAAATGTAAGAAAATCTGAACCCATGCGTACGGACAGCGTCCAGGTAGGAGGAACCGCAGCTCTGAATGTCTCAGTAATCCACAAATTATATTTATTTACCCAATAAATAATTATTTAGGTGGTGAAAACAGCGGTGTCTCATTATTTGAGCAAAAACCTATAAAAGACACCCACGCCCGACAGGAATCTGAAGTTCTATCATGGCTGATCTGTGTGATTTGAGGATTTAACAGATCTCTGGAGGGAACGCGTTCTCTGTGAGCGCTCTGATCTCAAAGGAAATCCTTCTCCTTTACTGTGGATTTGGACCCTTTGTGGCATGAGAGACAAACCGCAAGAATGTGATACCACTTCATATTTTATTTTACAACTACGAGAACCCTCCAGAACCTCCTCTGCTCCACCATCATACACACCGCGTTGCCAAAGTAACCAGACTGAATGACAGCGCAAGGATGCTGCACTCTCAGACAACATTTCTAAATAAAACAGAACAACTCCTTAAATGTAAAACGTAGATGACAACGTTACTCTACGATTTATCAGATTCAATCTTTTATTTATTCCCGACGGGAACCTCTCCTCTGTCCTGACCGCGTTTGTAGCCTCTACAACTTTTAGCGCTTCGGCAGCCAGTGTTTCAATCTCGCTGCCAATAGTCGTTTGTTTTGAGGAAGAAGAAAAAATGGGGAATCCCCTCGCATTCTAAGGAAGTAGCAAGACCAAATATGGTTAATTGAGGGCGTTTCTGTATGTAAATGAGGGTGAACGGACACAAGCACATGGGTATGCATAGGTGGGATTTATCATCAGACGATTGCGTAGGAACGTGCGTACGAGAGGCCGCCGCATGTTTCATAACTACAAATTTCATTTGTAGGAAGGAATAAAGGAGCGTTCGTACGAACGTTTTGATAAATGAGGCCCCAGGTCCCATGACTGTAATGTGATTTGTCCCATGTGCGGGATGTTAGAATGCTAAAGGGTTAATGATATGTCACTTCCTGTCATGTTTATAAAGATTTTTGTACATTGTTGTCATTGTGCTGAAAATTGATTTGAAGAAAATTGTAAATCAAAATGCAGCAAAAATTTCATCCATAACATTTCAACAAAATATCTACGTAAACCAAGCCTACGCAATCGTCACTCGGTTGGGTCTGCACCTCTGATGGTCACTTTCTGATGTTGAATTTTGGCTGATGAAAATTTTACGTTGAAATTCTGATGTTGAATTTTTGGTGGTGTATTAAAAGTAAAAAAAATCTAATACATATTTTCACAGAATAAACATTCAATGTCTAAAAAAAAATCATATTCTGGCGAGGCTGTATTTCTTCCATAAAACTGCAACTGATTCTTTCCCAAAAGTGGTTCTGCCCTATGATTTAGTGTAAGTAATTTTCTTACCTTTGCAAGTACTCAGCAGACAGGGATTTGGAGTCCTGCAGATCTGGGGACTCCCTTCCTTGTCCACCTGAGCCCAAAATAAAATAGAATTAAATCCTTTACTAAAACCTGGTAAAGTGTGACAGAGGGTCAAAGTAGGGCTAATTATCACACATTTTTATTCCAATGCCTCTCCAGCATGTTACCTAACTGGGGTCATGCTGAAGGACAGGAAGAACCAGAGCAACTAGTCTGGCAGAGTGCCCTCAGGCCCCCTGTGTACCACTATGTCTGATCCAGCCACAGAACACAACCCCTCTGAGGAGGTCTGGGTTCATATCTGGGCTGCGTTGGCTTACAGCTAAATCTACAGTACGTCAAAGTGATTTAACAACTCTGGTTTATAAAGTGGCTAAAAGACAGTACAGAGGACATAATGGAAGCATTATGGTTTGTCCTCATCTAATGGGATTTATCTGACTTATGATTCACTTTACAGGTCAGAGAATACATTTAGAAACCAGGGGGGCGGCTGGTGTGATTTACAAGAACAGGGAGGGGCAACAGCTGACTAACAGGACAAATAAGACTGAGTGGCTGATGACCATCTGTGATGTGTCAGCATACAGTTTTTCTTTTTTGCTTTTTCTCTCCCCCTCTCTCTCCGTCTCTCGCTCTCTCCCAGAGCATTAGCAGCTAAATCCTTTGTGCTGGCATGCAATTACACCGGGGTCAGACTGCAGACTTTAGATCCCCTTCCACAACACCATTGCATTTTTAAGCCACTAAGTCCGCGTGGGCATTTACAATCTGATACTGCTGATCTGCAACATTGGCAGGCAACTGTGACAATAGGATGTTTTTATATCTAAACACAAAAGTGGGCTGTAGTTTGCCATGTGGAAAATCCTCAGGTGGACACCATCAGGTGAAAATAACTGCCTGAAGAATAAGACAATGGAGGTGACTGACTAAGAAACTTTTAAGCCCCATGAGGTGTCGAAGCTGCAGCTGTTACACACCTGCTTGGACTATCAAAACCTGGATGGCTGGGAGCTTTCTACAGCTGAATGAAGATAAGACTGAGATCCTCATCTGTGCCCCAGACAAGCTGGTTCCCAAAGTCAGAGACTCTCTTGGTCAGCTTGCTTCTCACACCAAACCCTCCATCAGGAATCTTGGCGTGACCTTTGACCCAGCTCTCACCCTGGATTCTCATGTCAGTTCTCTTGTTCGCTCTTCCTTCTTCCATCTCAGGAACATTGCTAAGCTGAGTCCCATTCTGTCCCGCTCTGAACTTGAGACAGTTATCCACTCCTTCATCTCCTCATGCTTAGACTACTGTAACTCTCTTTTCACGTGTCTGAGCAGAGCCTCCCTGAACCGTCTACAGGTGGTTCAGAATGCCTGTGCTTGGCTTCTGACCAAGTCCTCCAAACACACCCACATCACCCCGCTTCTCCTCCAGCTTCACTGGCTGCCAGTCAACTTCAGGGTTCATTTCAAGATCCTGGTTCTGGTCTATAGGGCCTTACATGGACAAGCACCATCTTACATTGGTGATCTTCTTAGTCCCTACACCCCCAGCAGGTCCCTGAGGTCCAGTGATCAAAGCCTACTGGTTGTGCAGCACCAGGCTAAAGACCAAAGGTGACAGATCATTTGCTGCTGTGGCCCCCAGACTCTGGAACTCTCTCCCCCTGAGCCTGAGATCAGTGGACTCAGTGGTCTCCTTTAAAAAGCAGCTGAAGACACTTTAAGCTGGCTTTTGTATGACCTTCTTCACCACTCTCTCTTTATTCTGCTCCCCCGACCTATTCCACCTTCCTCAGGATCCACTGATTTCCCTCTTTCCTATTCACTCTCTCTTTCTTAACATTTTTTCTTTTAAATCACAATTGCTTATTCTTGCTCATTTTAAATATATTTTTAAATATTTTCTAAGTGCTTTTTTATATTTTTTACTATTTTTTATATTTTTTGTTTTTGTGAAGTGCCTCATGATTTTTATCTTGAGAGGCGCTAAAGGAATGATATTTTCTTCTTCTTTTTCTAATGTGTGTTGTGATGTTTTTTAAAAAGTCCATTTCATGCTATTTTAAACCTTTGAGAGCAAACACAGGCACAGTGCATGATGAAATATTACCAATGGCACTACTGAGATGTCATTTATCTTAAATGCAAGTAATTTTTGGCAGCCTAAATTTATAACCGGAAATAAAATGGTTTGTTTCAATGAAGCTCTGCCTACGCTTGTTCTAACAAAATGTACCTACAACCGCGTCTTAGGCCAGCCTGCTGTATGGGTAAAAGTGACTAACTTTCATCTTGTTTTGCCATATGCTGGCGTGGGTTCGACTCCCGGTGGTGTCAGCAGCTGAAGCAGACGCATTTTTTTTAATTTATTTTAGATTTAATATTTTTTGCTAAAAATTTTGTGTCTCTAAAAATCTTTTAATATGGTCATTTTTAAGAAGCCTTTCAGTTGATTTACTCTGCCCACCTCACACTGGCTAAAAAAAAACAAAAAAATGTGTCCTTACTTGTGCTGAAGACAAAAGTTAGATCCTGCACAAAACTACATGCCAGTCTGGCACTCTAACCACCAGACTACAGAGTCTGTAAAGCAAGAAGCAGGATAAGATACATATCCTGTACGGCTTCAGGTTTCAGAACAGAGACTAGTTTCCAGGAGAAGAGCAAGGCCTGAAGACGCAATTTGTTTCTATTGATGCTTTACAGGATTTTCTAAATAAAACTCAAAATTTGCAGCTGAAACTGGGAAATGCATAAATGCTGCCAAAAACATGTTTGTTTTTTTCATGAGGAAATAACAATACCACATGGTAAAAAGCTCCCAAAAGTGGATTTTCCATGAAATTGCCCTTTCAATCTTAATTTTCTATAGATACTTTAGAAAAAGATGACTCACAAAATGTAAAAACAAGGTTGTATATGTTCACGACAAAAACGAATGTATATTCTGTCTTGTAATTTTGTATACATATTTTAATAAAAACTATGAAACGGAGAAAAAGATGACTCAATCATGACCGGAACGATGGGTAATTAACCCCAGAAATTTAGAGTTTTGGGGATATTTGGCGAAAAATGTATTAATTTGGAAAGATATTAAAAAAGATTTGGAGAGAGAAATTTAGAGAGAAAGACTTTCAGGGATATTTTCTGTATGCTTTGGCAAGAAATTTTGCTGCTACACCTGTTTGTTCCACAATTAGGGGACGCCCAGGCTTGAAAGGTTAATGTGGCATCACCCAGAGACTCAAACCTGCTTTTGAGGACAATTTTGAGAATTTTGGTAAGAAATTTAAAGGCTTTCGGGGAGAAATTTAGAGATTTCGAGGAAGATTTTGGAGACTTTCAGGAACAAATTTGGAGTGTTTTGGTAGTGTAACGTCAGAAAATGGCCTGATTTTGAGACCCACAGGTCAAGTCCACAGCCAGGTCATTTTGCCCTGGCTACGACTCCAACCTACAATAGTTTCCCTCACAGGAGACTGAAAGCCTGACGCCCTGAAAGAGATAATAAAATCAAACAATAACATTCTCGCCTACTAAGGTCCCCATTACAGAGGAACTCATTAAATGAACTCCTCGATTCACTGAAGAAAGAAAAAAGAAGATTTTAAAATTAAAGATAATCATTAAAGAAACGTTTCTTTATTGCTACTTATAATAATTATAAAACAATGAAATGTTTCGTTAATCTGTGCTTAATGATATATGTTTAGCATGTTTACTTGATGAGGTCATCACCATCTGCACTCATACAAAAACAAAGTAAAGTTAAGTGAACGCTTGACACAGTTACCTTTTGCCAAGTTCAGAGACTCCGGATCAAAGAGGGTGTGTCTCTGAAATTCTTCGTAATATTCTTCAAACTTGTCAACTTCTGGTTGGTTATTCAATCATAATATCGTTTTATTAAAACTAGAGAACTCTGAGTTTTCTCGAGTTCGAGAGGAAGCTTCAGACCGGCCATCTGAGCAAAACCTCTTTAACCAGCAAAGATTTTGACACGCCGTCAAAACCTTTTTAACCTTTTTTGCACCTGCGAAGCTGATGCAACAAGATAGTTTCCTGCAGAACAAAGCTGATATTGTTACAACTCCTTAAGAGTTATTCCTGAGACGCAAACTAGTTCCAACTGTCGTTACCTGGAAGATGACCCTGGACTGACCTAGTCATACGAGGAGTTATGGGCCATTCCTATCTGTACCTGGTCGGCCCTGCCCGGATAGCTCCAGTCGGCCCCAGCCTGGCCTGGTTGATTCCAAACATCCTTGCTTAGGTATGCAAGGAATGCAGTCAGAGACATTTTCAGCTTCTAGGTAATCAGCATGATAATGAATGATAATGAACTGAGCATGCCTGAAGCTTGGTTTATGCTTGACACATTTACTTTCCGCTTGGTGATGCGGCTCGCGGATGGAACGCGCTTCACAACTCGCAGCGTTTATGGTTCATGTAGCTCGTCTCTGCGGTGAGCCAATATTCTCCCAAACTGAACGGGGCAGCGTGGAGCTCTACGGCATGCATCCAACACTAAACCGTAGTAGAAGTAGAAACTGTTGTTCACAACATGGCATTCCAGCATTTTTTAACAGCGTCCTCGTCTTTTCCGACAGTGCGAGCTATTTCTCTCCAAGAATGATTAACAACGTGTTGATCACAATGATCTTTGAGAGCTGAATCATACAAATGTCTGTATTTACGAACCTCTGCCATACTAGTTCTTGCCAGTCTGCCATGTTTTTTCCACGTCTGACCGTCCACATGGTTAGAAAATGTCCTAGGTGCGCGGTGCGGAAAGTTTGGGCCGTGCGGAGGCGCGTGGTTGTTAAAATGGCGCAATTTTGCCGCGCGGAGCTGTGCGAACCTCGCGGACGCGTCAAGCATAAACCAAGCTTTAAGCCCATGTGGGCTAATTCTACCCACCAATCAGTGGCTTGCTCTAATGGAAGGTGTGAATTTGCTGACTGATAAGCCGGTTTGTCAGTCAGCAGTGGGTGTGTTGGCCCTGGTCAGCCTGAAGCAGACCACCTCAGAAAGATGGCTGAAAAACAGTCTTGTTGCACCCTGAAAAAAGGCAGGCCACCAAGATATGTAAGCAAGCTATGCTATCCGGGCCGAGCCGACCAGGTACAGATGGGAATGGCTTATAAGTCTACAGACTCCGGTACCGGGGTCTCCGACCCCCCCTGACATCTCGGATCCAAAGGGCGTCTCCGCTTGGGTACGTAGAACACTGAGATTGCGTCTGAATGTGGTTTTGATAAGTTTAATGACTTCCAGTGACAATTTTAGATACTTCCTGTAACAAAAAGAGATACTGCCTAGCAGACCAAGAGGGTGGTGATGTCAGTCCCTTTTGTTGGGTGTGGATCTTGCACATATTATCGGTTTATATTGGTATTTATAAAGGGCTCGACACACGGGAGGCAACACCACTTCCCCATTCATTTTAAAATATTTAACCTGTAAAAAATAGTAGCGTTTTACCAGTCACAATAATTTTAATAGTAATTTCTGTAGATCATTTTGAGATCCTTGGTTTGGTGATTCAAGACAGACAGGTGGGTCCTGACCTGTTCTGGGAAATAATGCTTTAAAGATATGTTAAAGCTGCGTTTTAAAAAAGGTGCAGGAGCCAGAAAGAACATCATTCACTGTTTTCAATTAGCTCTGCCTGTTTCTCCAAACTCTCTGCACTTTTGTTAAATCTAAATTTACCTCACAATAAAAATAAAGTGGGGAAGAATGTAGAATTGAACTGCACTGACTAAAAAACAACATTTTATTTGAATCGTAGGTTCTGACATGACATTTTCTGCCTGGCTGGGCTCAGCTGGGGTGCTTCACAAGCTCACTTATCGCCAGCTCTCACAATCAGGATTAATTCTATCTACTCTTCCTCCTTAAAGGAATGTGTATTCTAACAGATATTTCTTTTTTTCTGAGTTTTTAATGCAGGCTGAACATGAAAATAGTCTCCTACACCTTTAATCCAGTCTAAGACAACATGCATCTTCACAAGTAAAGCTAATTGTTCATTATTTTTCTACTTAACAGCACAAGCCGCTATTTGTCCCTCATTGATTTAAAAACGTGCTGAACGAAGATGTTTTTACTGGAGGCAACCAATTAAAAGCTCCTGAAGCACGATTTTTCTGCATGAGGCAACAAGACAAACATAATTCAGGGAGTGAAGGAGTTAAACCCAGCCAGCAAGGAGCCACACACTTCCACACTGTATCCCTCCAATCAGGCTGTGACCTTAACACCGCTGATGGGACAATAAATCAAGGAATGCTGCTTGTTGCTATCTTAACCCTGCAGGTCCTAATAACACAAGTTGGTCTACTGGAGAGATAAGTTATCTTCAATGTCAGAACCGAGGCCTTTGGCTCTAATATTAAAAATCTGTTTTACTCAAACCCTTTTTTACTCGGTTTCATTCTAAAAACCAAAAATGATAGGGATATATGGAAACACTGATACAATAAAATATCACATAATTACAAGCAAACATCAACTGTATTTCTCTTGTGTAGTGCAAATCAAACTGACTGCTAGGGGGCAGCAGTTTTCGCCGCCTACGTTCTGATGAAACAACTATTCCTCGTGGATAACACTGGATGTGTCTTCATCTCTAGCTGGAGTTTTCCAGTTATATTTAGCCTCAAAGGTGTGGTTGACTGAAAAAAAAAACACTTTTCAACTGTTGTTTTCTGATTATATTTAGTCACCCTGAGTTTTTAATGCAGGCTGAACATGAAAATAGTCTCCTACACCTATCTCCTGCATTAGATTCTGATTGAAAACAGATGGTGAAACTCTAGGATTGAAAACGTCTGACAGATCTACGTCACACTGTGAATTTGCATTCATGGACTCACAACGGGGAAGGCTGTTGTTGGTTTAGCGTCCAGCAAACAGCAGAGAATGTCTCGGCTAGTTTAAACTAACCATTAGCATTAGCAGCTTCACAACATGTAGTTGTGTTATTTGTGGGGGTTAAATCATCCATGTTGCAAGTCAGTGGTAAGAGTCGTATTGCTGTTACCCAACCAAGGGCAAGGTGACCAAATATCAGGATATAAGACTCCAAAACCCGTTGTCTAAACCTCAGCTGTGATGTCGCAGACTTGGCCTGCTGAGACGGGTTTGTGGGCTTCTTTTGTGCCCTGGGTTCTGCCTGAAAGGCATTCATTCCTTCTAGGGACCACTGCAAATGTATTGATTAAACAAGTAATCCACACCTTTTAAAAATGTAAAGATTGTCTAACTTTTAGTACTGTAATACTCTGTATTGTGCTATGTTTTGTATCATCTTGCCTGTATTGTGATACAAATCATATCACCAGATTCTTGTAAATGCCCACTCCTACTATAAAACCATAAAATGTGCAGTTGGTTTAATTTTCTGCAAAAATTTGTAGCATCAGTAAGAGAGATAGACATATTGTGTGAAGATGAAGTAAAAGAAAGAGCCAAGTGATACTTTGCTTTTTTCTGTTGAAAATATAAAACAAATAAATAAAAATTACATACCACTCGATAATGCATCAGTCCTCAAATCATCACTTCCCCTCTGAAGAAAGTGATCCCTAAAACACAAAATACATATATTTGTTTTAAAAATAACCTAAATGCATTGAAGGAATTAGATATAATCTGAGAAAAACATTTTGAAATTAACCCTCAACATTTCAGTCTAAATTTTTATTTATGTTGCATAAATCAATAGCACTGGAGTGAGCTGGAGCTGGGTGATAAGGCAAAAATGCACATCACGGTTATTGTATAAATTGAACCGTTATATATTTGGTGGTATTTTTTCCCCCATTTTTTATAAAACTTCAGGTGTTACCATTGAAACACTGAGCCAATCTGAACCAAATGCTACATCTATTAGAAGGATAAGCATCAGAGTAATGAAAACATTTTTAAGAATAACAATTTCTAATGGTCATCATGACACTTTGAAGGTTTAAAAAATGTACAGAAAAAAATAAATAAAACAATAGTGTCGTCTGTTTTTTGAAGCCACTGCTTTTTTCTGGTGCACAAGGTCTAAGCAGCCAGAGAAACAAACGCTGCTCCTCCAGATCGAGAGGAGTCATTTGAGGTGGTTTGGGCTTCTGGTCAGGATGCCTCCTGGACGCCTCCCCGGGGAGGTGTTTCGGGCATGCCCTGCCGGCAGGAGGCCGCCGGGTCAACCCAGGACACGTTGGAGAGGTTACATCTCCAGTCTGGTCCGGGAACGCCTTGGGGTCCTGCCAGAGGAGCTGGTGGAGGTGGCCGGGGAGAGGACGGTCTGGAGCTCCTTAGTTGGGATGCTGCCCCCGCGACCCAGACCCGGATAACCGGAGGAAGACGACGACAAAGACAAACGTTGTGGTATCACAACAGAAATAAGTGCTTAATGCATAGGCCTAGTGTGAGCATTACTAAAGATTAGCAGAAAGCTAATATCTGAAAATAATAAAATATAACCTCCTGGGACGTGGCCTTTTGCTGTTCAGTCTTTATTTCTGTTTAATTTAAACTTAATAATATTACTATTAGAAATTTTCATTGAGATTTAGGTTTAATATAAACTTTAATATGAACTAAAGATTATATTTAATTTAGTAATCTTTAGTTATTTAATTTGGAAAATTATTTGAACAGTTTGTTAACTTTGAACAACATAAAAGTTTATTTTAAGTTTTATGAGATTTCTATAATCCCCAAATCCCACAAGCAAAATCCAGTTTTCTGTTGTTTAGATAATACACTTAGCATCTCCTAAAAAGTCTTTTGGATGTTGCAGTAAAATAATTATAGTTTAAAATTCTATCATTTTTAAAATAACTGCCAGTCACAAACTCATTTCATTTTCCATTTAAAGACTGAACACCTTAAGAGGCACTTTTTGTGATATACTGTCAATGGACAGGCCCTAGACGAAGTCTTTGTGGTTTGGGGAGTCAGCTCTCAGCTCTTGTCTCTGCTGAGTACAGGAGGCGTCAGCTAGTTGGGATCATTATCTCCAAATGAGACCTGAAGAATAAAGCCAGCAACTGACAGCCCAGCGTAATAAGATTCGAGTATCTGCCTGGTGTGCATTTATGCTAAATGGGTCTCGTTGATATTATTGGAAATGTTTCGTTTGTGTTGTTGAATTATTTAAAAACTGAGCTTCTGAGGCTCAGGTCATTAAATGAACATGATATTTCTGACACTGCAATTGAACCATGTCAGTTATTTCTGAAATTAAGTCAGCTGACGGGTTATTTTACCTGACTGGATGCAGCTCAGATGTGGGTCGGAGGTCTTTGGAAGAGAGGCCTTCTACCACTGGAGAGTCCAGGTTTGCCGAGCTGTTGCTCAGTCTGTCGCTACTTTCATATCCAGATTCAGTTCTCTGAATCTTCCAGTTTTCGCTGCGGACTTTAAGGGTGGCCGGGTTCTTTGATCTTTCCTTACCATCGGAGTCCAGCGAGCTCCGACTGCCCCCGGTGTCCTGCCTCTGCTCATCCTCGTAGATTGTCATCAAGCTCTTGGGTTTGTGTTCTTCCCGTGTCCCCCATATTAAATGTTGTTCTCTTGATGGGGACTGACTGTTGGGTCTCCCCCGAGGGCTGTGGTGCCTCCTTTCTTCTCTAGATGAACCTCCCTCATCGATGGTGCTCAGAATGCTGTCGACGTTCAGCACCTCCCGCGTGGGCTTCCACGGCCGGTTGCCTCTGGTCCCTCCGTTCTGCCCTCGGGAATCTTGGCTGCTGTCTGTGTCATATCCGTTGGAATGGGTGTTGGGTTTCCAGCCGTGATTGTTAGTTCTTACCAAGGGCATGGTGGGCAGGACCTGGACCTTTGGGTAGGAGCGAGTCAGTTCTTGGGAGGACCGGCTGCCGGGTGTCGGTATTCGCTCTGTCTTGATGGGGCCTTTTCCCTGGCTGCTGTACAGCCTGCTCTCCAGGTGTTGCTTGAACCCATTCTCTGGAGGGGAAACAGATCGGGAGAGGGTCCTGTCCTGAGCTGGATCTAAGAAAGAGAGATTTAGAAGTATTTTATAGTCAATTTAAAGCCCTTTTTAGATTCACAACTTAATCAGATGACTCCAGACTAAAGCTGGAACTGGTTAAAAAGCATTTCCATTTACAACTGGTGCCAAAAGGAAGGTGGTGTTAAATAACCTTGCCCCAGTTGAAAACGGACCCAAGCTGACATCTCGACAGCATGACAAAAAGGCTGAGCCAAAGAACACAGCAGGCTGTGCAGAAAGAGAGGGAAGGGCATGATAACAACAGCATTGGTGGCATTTATGTCTGCGGACAACAGGAAGGTGTAAATTACAGCCACCGTGAGTCAGCGTCCTACCGTAGAGGGAAGCCAGCTCATGTAGAAATATCACATCATAAACAAGGTGGTGGTGGTGGAGGTGGTGGTAGGGGATCTGTATGACTACATGCATGTATGATTGTACTATTTTGCATGGAAATAATTGGGAGAAACCTCAATGTAAAGTATGACAGCAGTATGTATGTTTATTAAAGATGCCAAGTGGCAGAGACAGCTGGTTCATTCCAATGTGTGTTTGAGACTACAAAAACTAAACCTAACTGTTGGTGGTTGTAAATAAGCCCACAAGTGACTGAGTCCCCATTACAGCTGAGGAAAATAATCAAATAATCGATGCATCGAGATGCGGACATAAACAATTCTGTATAGTAGAAGAGTACGCCATAATCGATTATAGCGGAATGCAGTTTTGTTTTTTTTGACGGCGGCACCAGCGCAGCATCCAGATCTGTCAGAGTGAGTGTCCTCCACATTTACCAAGTGGTTCCGCCTTCATGTGGTACTGCAGGGCTGAGTGCTTGAGTTGTAATCTGAGACCGAACCGGAACTGAATCAGCCCGACTGGTTATGTTATTTCCGTGGGGCTCGAAACTGAGGTAGTTTTAGAAAAAAGTTTGAATTTACCATGAATGAAATTTGAAATTACACTAAAATTTTCAAATAACTGTGAAATAAAGTCATATATATATTAAATTATATTTCACACAGTAAATATTTTTGTGATTTTAAATTTAAAAGTTCAGTCACCTCCTGGGTGGACTCTCACTTCCCATCCGTCCTGTTTTAAACATGCACCTAAAGGAGGCATCGCCTGGCAAACCGAGAGCGACGTTGGGGCAGTGGTTGACAGCACATCTATCTGTGCACTGATTAAAATAATTACATTACCAGTAAAATATTTGGACACACTAGGGATGTGTATTGGTGAAATTAAAACAATTCGATACGTATCACAATACAGGGGAGATGATACAATATATTGCGATACATTTAGTCAGACACTATGAGCGATTTTTTTTAGATTGAATTTATTGTAGGACAATTCAATAAACAGTTTGAACTGATACTTAACATGTTTAACATGAGGTATCTGAATCATAATAGAGGAATTTACATTTCAATGGTGGAAACAAATCCCATTGCACACTGCTGCCAACTAGCTGTCAGTGTTTGAATTGCACCAAAAGAAAAGAAAATACACACGTTTGCATGTAAATTCTTCCAAAAATTAGATACACGGCTTTTGAATATCGATATATTGATTATATATTATGATTGTTATATTTTATTCTGATGGTTTTAAGTTTTTATTGTGTTGTGTTCAGCACCTTGGGCGTCTGCATTGGTCACAGAAGGGGCTTTATAAATAAATGAAATGATATAATATAGCAGGAAAAAATATCACAATAGATTGCCATATTGATATTTTCTTACATCCCATAGGACACACCGTCTCATTTTTTGGGTTTTCTTTATTTTTGTGACTATAGTGTAGATTCTAATGGAAAGCATGGAACATATCAACAAACACAAACAGAATTATGCAGTAAAGTAAAAAGTGTGAAATAACTCAAAACATATTTTATATATTTTTTATTATAGCCACCCTTTTGCTTTGATTCTTGATTACCACACTCATAACTTTCTCTTCACAATGGTTTTCCAACAGTCTTGAAGGACTTCCAAGTAAAGCTGAGAACTGGTTGGCTCTTTTGTCTCCACTCCACATTCACCTCACCCTAAACCATCTGGGTTTAGGGTGAGGTGAACGTGGAGACTTGGTCACCTGGCACAGCACTCAATTGCCCTACTTCTTAGCCCTTACACAACCTGGAGATAAGTTTGAAGTCAGTGTCCCGAAGATAAATGATTTATGCCGTGGCATTGTTTCGAGAAGCTTCTACAATGTCACAAGATTTATTTCCATTCAGTATTGCATTTTTTTTACCAAGATCTTGCATTGATGGTAGTCTAACCGCTGCACAAAGCCTTCTCCAAATGGTTCAAATTAGATTAAAAAAATTAATTGCAAAGCCTCTGAAAAATTAAGATTAATTTTTTACTGAAGTCCCACCACTAATATTTTTAAAGGTGTGGGACATTTGTTTAAACAATATATTTGCGTTAGTCTCTAGTAGGAATGAATGCCTTCAAAGTCGTTCTTGAGTGAAAAAAAAGCACCAGTACGCCATTTTCAGGAGCTAAAAGAGGCCACATCGGAGCTGAGCTTCAGGCGGAGGGATCTGGAGTCATATTTCCTGATATTTTCAACATCTAGCCTCAGACTGGATAACAACAATGTGACTCTACAAGTGACTGTCCTGCAACGTGGATGTTTTATCTCCACAAATATCTCCTGTGGCAGCAGGGAAACACCGTTGTTTAAAAGGGCAACATGGAAAACACGCAGGACAGTGGACCCCGAGAACCAGTGTTAGGAGACTATTTTCGTGTTCAGCCTGCATATTAAATTCAGTGATTGATTATAACCAGAATAAAGATATAAAATGTTTTTTTTTTCAGTGTTCAACACCTTTAAAGACTTACTAGTTTTACTAAAAAGGTCATTAACTCTGGATCAGTCCAGGTACATCCTCAAATGCTTGTGCCCGCTCTGACTGACATCTAAGTGAGTGGATGTCTAACTTCGTTTGGTGTCTAATGCTGAGTGGTGCTCAGTTCAAATTGCATGTGGCTCCACGGGAAGGGGGACAGGCTTAGCAAAAAATAAAACCTGTGTATTACGCTTCCCTAACTTAACAACACTGTTTATTTAGACAAGAAGTATTTATTTAATCTAAAATTCTTTTTAATTTTAGTCATGATTTAGTCATCCAATTAGTTTGTTAAATTTTAGTCTTACTTTAGTCGACTTAAATATTTGTAATTTTCTTCTGATGTAAAGGAAATGTTAACTACGCCTACTTGAAACTAACAAAATGTGTAAAATTTACATTTCACACTTTGGATCAATAAAACTATATTTATAATTCCTATAACATTGATTATTGGAAAATACCAAAATGAACACTGACAGTTTGAAGTTGTGCCTCTCATATTAATAAAATAAACAAATCTGTATAATGTACAGTAATATTTGTAAACAAGACAAGAAATGACATCATACCATCAAAAAATTAAAATATATAACATAAAAGTGGAGGTAAACTAAAGGTAAGAATGGTATCCAGGTGTATTTATTAAGAGTTTTTATTAGACTGATTTATCAAAGTAGGACACCTGAACATTTCTCCTCACAAAAACAACACCACTAACACTTTTTAAACCAGGGTTAACCCCGAATGTGTACTCAAGCAAATACTTTTTCCTCCCAGACGTGGATGTTTTCTCCTTTTAGACATGACTTTTACCAGCATAAATAACAATCTATGATGTCTTGTTACTGCTAGCTTTTTCAAACTGCGGCTGGCTCCAGACTCTGATTGGTTCTTTTCACGTCTAGTCCTGCCTGTTCCATTAGCTGATTGGCTCTTTTTTCCAATGTCCCGTCTTTTCCGTTTTTTTGATTGGATTTTCGTTGTCATCTTTTATTCACCAACGAAAATGTTGGTCAATTTTTGTCATAATTTAGTCTTTATTAAAGGGGCATTATGGAAGTTTGACAGCCAAAACATGTATAGAAATAATAATTTCTTCTTCATACATTCTCCTGCAATGCCCTGGTCCTGTAGAATGAGCCCTGGCATTTTTACTGTGAATGCCTGTTTTTCTGTAAAATCACAGAAAAAGAGAGCTGCTCGGGTCGAGCAGGCTGCTTCATGCGCGTTCACACTCAGGCATAGCCCGTAGCATTTGCTATCAGTAGCTTTAGTCTTTGTCGCTGTTCCTAACGCCTAGTGACAAAGCTAGCTACATTTCTGAGGACCCTTAGCTACTTTCTTCTAGATATTTCCTGAAAATTAGCAACAAAATAGCCATTTTCGCTCCGAACCGTTCTTTGAACGTTGTTTTAGCTGTCATCAAGGATATAAATGTTACAGATACAAAAGATGTCACTGGTGCTTTAGCTCACCTAGTAAGATGTCGGACTCTTGTGCAGAAGACCCGGGTTCGATTCTGGATGTGAACATAGTTTATTTAGAGTTTCTTTTTTACATTAATGTTCTTTTTTTTTTTTTACAGTAAGACGCCCAAATTTTTATTTGAGACTCGCCGAACGGCATTGAATTCACAGATAAAAAAAAAGATGTGGGTTCAACTTTCATTTTGGAACAATTTTTCAAGCAAGGGAAGGGCATGATCTGAGCATGCAGGAGGACTGACCCATCATAAACCTTTGTCGGCTGTGCTGAAGAGAAAGGTACAGAACCAAATTATTTAATTAATTAGCTGCGCGTTCTCCTGTCCTCTGTCCTCCAGGCCACACACAAACACACACACACACACACACACACACACACAAACACACACACACACACACACACACACACACACACACACACACACACACACACACAAGGGACTGTCTCAGCTGTTATTTTCGTTAAGGACTGTGCACGTACAGCATGCGCGCCTCGTGCACGAGCCTACAATTGAAGCCACCGCTATGCTTTTGGCCTGAGGGGGCAATCGCGGGCATAAAAATTCAAAACTCCGTAAAGTCCCTTTAACGTATATGTTTTCATTTTGTTTTAGTCTGCAAAAATTAATTTGTCATGACAAAAAAATCAACAAAGTTAAAATTGCTTAATGAGATGAATATGCATCCAGGGGAAAACCAGGATATTTGCCAAATGGTGCTGTAAACTGTGTACCAACATTACTTCAACTCATGGTCACAACACCATGAAGAAGGCAAGAAATTCAATCATTAAACCCTGACAAGCACACCTATGAAGTGAAACCCATTTCAGGTGGACGCACGAGTCTCATCGAGAGCCTGTCAACAAAGCAAAAGGTGGCTACTCTGAGGAACTGAAGTTATTTCCCACTTTTGTGTTTACTCCATACAGCTCAGTAGTCATGAAAATATAGAAAACCATTAACCGAGAAGGTGTGTCTGAACTTTTGACCAACAGTATAAATTGTGAGGAAAACTGGATAAGTTTGATTAAGGGCAATCCTTAATCTAAATCTTAAAGAATTTGTCTCCCGTTGACACAGCGTGATCACATTTTGTTCAATTTATTTCTTTAACAGTCACACAGATGCCAGAGAGGGTGGATCAGGGATGGATCTAACAGACGTCACAGCTTAATCTCCTTTCTGACACATCCAGCTCCTAAACTGAACATTACATAAGGGGCTGAGCAAGTGTAAGGCAAAATTTGTGTATCCCTACGCCTGAAATTTCTGTATCTGCAGGCTCCTGTAGGCACACATTCAGCTGCGATAGCTCACCTCTGTGGCGCATGTCCTGCCTTCGCTGACCGCTCCGATCAACGTCTCTTCTGGGTGGATGCACCCCTCGTAGTTCTGCTCGGTGGGCAACTTCTCTGGGAATTTCTCTGATGCGACTCTTTGGATCAATGTAGCCAGTTTTCACTAAAAAAAAAAAGGAGTTTTGGACACGATTTTTAAATTGGTGTCTTTCTGTGTCTACTTTTCTTATCATTGCAGATCTCAACATGACCCGATTATAAATTCTGACTTTTCAAGAGAGCTGAAAGCAACAGCTGACATTTCCTTTTTTTCCCTCCCAACGACACGCAAAAAAATAAAAAAATAAAACCAAGAAAGTAGTTCAAGGACACTCGTATTTACAGATGACAGATAAAATGACAGAATGTACGATATCAAAAGGAGGAGTAATTTAGGCGTTAAAACAGTTTTTAACAGGGAGCCCTGTGTGACCTCTGCCCTCAGCAGGGTCCCTGACCTCGTCTGTTTCCATGGATGGGTTTAACTTCACAACAAACACATTTAATTATCACTTCGTCTGGTTCTGATCCCAGATCTCTGCTTGCTGTGAGTCTCTGAGGGGGAAAATATTCATAAATAAAATATGTTTTTCTAAGGACTTGAAAGTACATCAACGGCGCAGGGTGACTAATCTGTTTTGAAGGTTGAAACCAATCTTATTTCCTGTTTGTCTGTTAAAAAGCCAATTTCCAATCAAATCTTCTACCAAGCATTTTAGCTTCATGTTAATATTTCTTACCTTGTCCCCGCCCACTGTTGGTTGGACCGCTGCCCCGGCTGAGGGTTAAACCCTTTGGTTTGAGCAGGTCCTGCCCCAGCATAGCCTTCAGGTTCTCTTTGGTTAGCTCCAGCTTCTTCTGTACTGAAACGTTAGACTCCGAAACTGTTGAAGACAAATAGATCAAATCAAATTCTCAACCTTCTTTACGTTGTTCAGCCAATTTCTAACTTGCAGGAAAGAATATAAACTAGCGAGTTCTCTTTGCTTCCAGGAGGATGGTCTTGTTTCGCTGGCCGTCCCGTCGGCACTGATGGGGACACTGAGCAGCTGCTTGAAGCTGGGGAACGGCCAGCATCGGAGCTGGAGGAGGATCTTTGCAGGGGATAAAAAACCTCCCCAACCACGCAAATCCAGGGAAGTATAATCCCAGCAGCTGATATGTTGAGCTGTTGTCAACATATTATCATAACTGCACTGTAACCAATGTAACCAAGATGAGGCTTTGGGTCTTTCTGTGCACACAGGTCAGTTAAATCTATAGTATTAATCATCATCATCATCATCCTTTATACTGCCTTACAGGCATGAGGCATGCCACCAACATGCTACACATAACAAATTAAAACGGAGAAAATCAACAAAGAGAATTAAAACCAACTAGTAAAATTAGTATAAAATCATATAAAAGATTAGCAACAGCTAACCCACAGTTAAAAGCCAGACCATAAAAGTGGGTCTTCAGCCATGTTTTAAAAACTGCTACTGATGAGGAAAGCCTAACAGATCAGGGAAATGCATTCCACAGCTTCTGTCCCGCTACGGAGAACGCCCTATCCCCTCTTGTTCTCAGCCGAGCTCTGGGAGTAGCAACTGGGACACAGGACTGCAACAACTCCACCAAACAGGCTGGAGCCAACCCATTCAGAGCCTTAAATACCAATAAAGAAGTTTAAAACTAATTCCAGAATCAACAGGTAACCAATGAAGGACAAAAGGTCAGATTTCTACATGTGTAAACAAGTAAAATGCTGTTGAACACCATGTGAAAGCAATTTGCAATTTGAAAATATATGATATGTTTGCTATCACAATAACGATTTCTGTTGTAACAAACCCACATTCTCCACATTTCTCTTTTCACATTTGGTCCATCTGAATGAAAAATCACAATGTTTCATGTTAAGATACTGACTCGATATTTAAAACAGTGTATTACTTTTATATTGAGAATTTACATGCAAACATTTACAGTTTCTTTTGTGTGGTGCAATTCAAACTCCAACTGCTAGATGGCTGCAGTTTTCACTGACCTAGCTCAGTGGCCTAGTGGTACAGTGTCCGCCCTGGGACTGGGAGATCAACGTTCAAAACTGATTGGGTCATACCAAAGACCTTAACAATGAGACCCAATGCCTCCATGCTTGACACTCAGCTTTTTAAAGGGTTGAATTGGGGGTTAAACCACCAAACTGTTCCCGAGCACAGCCACTGCTGCAGCTCACCGCTCCCCATGGGGGATGGGTCAAATGTAGAGATGAATTTCACCAGTGTGTGATGATGACTATAGGACTTTATAATGCTGGATGCATCTCGGAAGTGTCCAGTCAACGTTTACCAAATAAATTCAGTCTTAATAATTACAAATATTAACCAACTTTTCATATACATACATACATTCATGGTATCGTATTGTGATATATATCGCATTGTCTTTCTTGTATCGTGATCTATCTCATATCCTCTTCACTGTATTGTGATATGCATCGTATTGTCTCTTTTGTAGTGTGATATATATTGTATCCTCATCCCTGTATTATGATAGACATTGTGACATATACCGTGTTGTGCTATATCGTAATGATTCAAGAGTTTCAATACAATCTTGCTCAGTAGTTTATGAAACATTTTGATAACAAACCCACCCTTCACATTTTTAGTTGTGTGCATAAAAAGAAAATTATATTATATCTGTCCAACAAAACAAGATGAACACAACTTGAGGAAATTGTAATTTGACAAAAAAAAAGGACACTAGTTAAACACCTCAGTTTACTCAATATTGATTTTTTTAAACTCATTTTTAACATGTTAAACTCTGGATGTTGGTAAATTAATCAGAATAAACAGAATTATCATACCTTGTACATCTCCATTGATGGAGGTCTTGGGGTGTATCTGGCTGCTGTTCTGCTTTGAGGCATCTTCTGTGATGATGGCACTTCCATCAGGGTTGGAGTAAAACAGGAGGAGAGGTTGGAAATGACCTTTAATACATTTGGTGACCACATCTTTCCAACGGGAACCAATCTACAGCCATAGAAACAGAGGGAGGAGGGCAGGGAGAAAAAAGGTCAAAGATGTGCGATTAGAGGGACGAATCCTGAGTGATAACAGTAACAACCCACGCCCATTCTGAGAGAAAAATCTCTATAATTTACTTCCTTTGGATCAGTCGATTTAAAGGGTTTATAAAGTGGGATTTTCCTGTTGAATCCTCTTGTGTTTCAATGAATCATACATCACAGCGAGGGCAAACAGATTGGACACACGATTAAAAAACAAAAAACACAGGGCTTTAATCAAGTGACCAAATTGTCACTTAAAAGAAATAATTTAAATAGCATTACAATGTTTAACTCACATGAACTACAAGGTGCAAGGTGCTTTTCTGGCCAAAGAAGGCACCATTAAAGCAGCATGACAACAGATGCTTGTGTGGTCCTTAATTAAGCAAATGATAGAGGCAAAGCAGGAATGAGGGGGTAGGAAGGACAGGAGGTAAAAGAGCTAAAGATAAACAAACACAAATGAGATAAGGAGAAAGGAAAATACTGTAATGACAAAAAGAATGGCTTAATGTGGACTCTTCCCAATTAAAATACATATGAATGAAAACAATCTGTTGTTTTTCTACAGTTTTTTCTGTTTATCACTTGCATGTTTTTTTTATATTATTAACACTTATTTTTTACATTTCCTTCTTTTAAGTAAATAATATGTTAGCAAAATAATTTTTTAGGCAGAGCCAGAATGCTGCCGTCATACAGTGGTCTGTGTTTGGAGACCCGCAGAAATGCTCTTCAGTTTTGATCCAGGTTCGGGACTTGGCACGAGCCAAGTGCTGCAGCTGCTCCAGCTCGCTCAGAGGGTTTGCACACGCAGCACAAGCGGGTGATGGATTGACGCAGAGCCAGCCAGCCACCTCAGGAGAAATTTGTGAGGCCCTTTCCCCACATACATGTCATAAAAGTGTATTGAAGTAAAACAAAAGGGCATGATTGATGTATCGGCTAGTATAGTTAGGTAACAACAAGCGGTGTTGGAAACCAAGAATACCCACTTATGTTTCAGCTGGAAAGTATATTAATAGTAGTCTACAAATCTAGACAAACCTTAGAAGTAGATAAATGTTTTGCTCTGCAGGTTGGTCTAACTCAAGGGGACTTTTTGGTCTTAACTTTGTGAAGCCAACACAGAAGTGGCAAAAATTGCAGATCCACCCTCATCCCCTAGGGTCTGGCACCAAAAGTGAGCAAATCCTCATTGACTCCTACAGTATGTTAACCCTTTGATGCATAATGGTCACTACAGTGGACAGGTACTCAAAATTGTTATTTATTTATTTTTGTTATTAAGCACAGCTGATGAAGCTGATGTGAGCCTCTCCATTTGAGCTTCAGCAAGTCAAGCCAACATATTTCATGTTCAGAATGCACGCTGTCCACTGAGGTGGACATGTAATAAATTATTTGTAAATTAACAAAATGTAACAAAAAATATTTGTTGAAATTTGTTTCATTCACACCTAAAGATGAATGAAAAAAATTGTTTAAAAAATCATGGTTGAAGATTTCATAATTCATGCATCAAAGGGTTAAAAAAGCCAATTTCACAGCAGAAATAAATGTGTTTACAGCCTGGTACAAAAAAAACAACCTATTTTAGGTTTAATAGATCTAATTCACATCCATGACAACTCTGAGTGGGGCGAATGTTTTTGTAACTTTTCTGTTTAGGTGGAATTTAATGCTTATAATGCTGAATAATTAATGAGCATCAGAGCCACATGACTTCAGAGCTAGCTCAGGGGAAAGGCCTCAGCCTCACGTTATTAGATTTCCGGTCATTCCAGCTCTCTGAACTTTAGTTGTGTCCTGTGTGTTTTGATGTTAATCATGGATTTATTTGGGCAAAGAGGGCAAGCTGTGGTTATTGACTGCACTAACAGACCATTCAAGCAGTTTCTGCTTCTTTTTTTATCAGTAAGTAAAATAATATTTATGTACTTTATTTCGCTGATTGAATGGGGGAAATGCTGTTTGCTCAAAGATGGGTTGATATATGACAAAATATAACGGAAACCACCAAAAAGTTCCCAAGTGCAGCCGTGTCTGTAGCTCACTGCTCCCCACGGGGATGGGGAATTTCATTAAATTATCCCAAAATGTCCAGGAAGAGAAAGACTGGTGCAGAAGGAAGGGTGTTTCAACAAAGAAAGAACACGCGAATGCTTCAAGGAGAAAAACCAGTATGTCTTCACAGTCATTAGCGTCCATGCTACTAGCATCAGCGTCTGCAGCGATAGCTCCTCTGTCTCAGACAAACTGAGAACACTCCTCTTACTCAGCAATTTGCCGACTTTGAAGCCCAGAAAAGGATTTTAACCACTCAGTAATCTGTTCTCGGCTGACATAGAAAGCGCACCAACCAGCTTCCAGAGAGAGATGATTTAACTCCAGTTTAGCGACATGCTCAAGTCAGTATGACTCCCCGACACACCGACACAACTGTGTGGTCCAGCTGCTGAAATGCTCTCCAATGTTCAGCAGCACAAACCTGTGTGAGCGACTGTTGTCTGTGATGAAGATGAACCAACAACACGGGATTCTCATTGATGAACTCCTTCCTCAGCTCAGAGCCTAACCACAGAGGTGCATGCATCTGGTTTGAACAGGTGAGCATCACAGGAAATCAGAGTGGAGCAAACCGAGCTTGAATTATTGTGGTTTTTATGCGCTTTTTCTGCTACAATGTATGAAAGGTAATAGGCGAGATATTGCATTTTCATTTAAGAGAATTACTATTTTTTATTTATGTTGTTGGCCTGTGAAAAATGATTTCACCTTCTTTAAAACAGGAACTGGAAAGATTAGAGATAGAAGAATAGAATAGAATAGAATAGAATAGAATAAAAAAAAAACTTTATTGTCCCTCGGTGGGGAAAGCTTAGCGTCACAGCAGCAATGACATTCATTA
The DNA here is from genome assembly GCF_043380555.1 of Nothobranchius furzeri. Lineage (NCBI taxonomy): Eukaryota > Metazoa > Chordata > Actinopteri > Cyprinodontiformes > Nothobranchiidae > Nothobranchius > Nothobranchius furzeri. The sequence continues at coordinate 70,404,319 of NC_091742.1, forward strand.
CAGGTGCAAAAATGAGAGTAAAAAAGAAAGAATAAACAAGAAAACATTAAATAGAAATGCTGAAAAGATTCAAAAGATTAAAAATTAAAAGGAAATGCTAAATAAAAACACATTTTAAGGAACAAAACTATTTAAAAAAAATTGAGCCTTAATAAGCAACGGGGGGGCTGCTGCTGCTGTTTGGATTGCTGGCTGTAATGCACATAACACACAAGCTTGCAATATAAAGCAGGACAACACCTGTCCCCCTCCAGCTCGGCTGTGTGACTGCACTAACCTGTCCTGTGGGACCCTCACCATGTGACCCTCATGTCCATGCTGTCTCTGGAGGAGACGATAGGAGACAAGATCTCCTGTAACTTAAAATGAACCAAAGCTTCCTCCCAGTTTCTCTTTAAGCTGAATTTAACATCAGTTTATCTTCATGAAACAAAAGAATAAAGATGAACAAGAATTTCCATCTTCTATTTCTCTCCTTTTAACTTCTCCATGTCCCTAAATATAAGAGACAGATGATCACGTTGCAGCTGCCGTCACTGACCCCGCTCTCTCCCCAAGACAGGACCTCCCGACATCACAGCACTTGGTCTGACTGAGCGCTTCCAGGAGAAACAATAATGACATTATGAAAATAATAACGCGTGTTTGGAGGAGCGTCCTCTGATCCTCTCTCTTGTGTGAGCAGACAATCTCCCTCTCTCTCTCTCTCTATCTCAGTCGCTGATCGAGCGAGCGGAGCGCGCCGCACAGCAACCCACTCAATTAACATAATTCACGGCCCAAATCCAACAGAACCGATCGGGCTGATTCGATTCGGGTTTGGTCTCAGGTTATAACTCCAGCGCTCAGCCCTGCAGTACCACATAAAGGCAGACCAAAGTTTCCTACCCGGTAAATGTGAGAACACCCTGTAGCGTGAGGAAATATGGGTTTCCACTCTGACAGATGTGGATGCTAAGCTGGTGCTGCTGTTAAAATAACAAAACTACATTCCACTATAATTGATTATGGTCTTCTATGATGCAGAATCATTTATTCCCGCATCTCATGCATTGATTATTTGATTATTTTCCTCAGCTCTATCCTACACCTCCCGGTCGGCCGTCGGGGTGGGGGGTGTGCGCGGGGTTTGGGGGCCACAAAGAGAGAGCTCGCAGGCCAGACGTGGCCCGCGGGCCGCCATTTGCGGACCACTGCTGTAAAGGATCATTTTACCACTTACTGGCTCAAGAAAATGATTTCAAAATATGAAAAAGTTGCTAATTGTCCCTTAAATGGTACACTTAAACAAAATGTCACCTTTTTCTTTGAAGGGTTTAAAACCATCATAGTGCCATCCACACGCCAGATTGGAAGATGGCCCCATAAAACCCTGAATAGTTCCATATAGAGCTGACGTTGACGGCTCGATTCTAAAAATTCGTCAATGTCAGATCCGGAAGTCGACGCACCACGCCCACTTGTTGCATCCCCAGGAGTTTGTAAATGGAGGAGGAATCTGCCTGTTTTTCCTCTAGTTCGCCCTCTTCTCCGCCTTCACTAACATCTCCACCAAATACCGAAGACCCGGAACAATGTCCGCCCGCTAAGAGATTCCTTTCCTGTTTTGCCCACCTTCGTCTCCCGGCAACGGACAACAACTTCCGGGGTCAAATGCACTGCTTCATCTCTATCGCAGATGTAGATGTAGCGTTTCTCCCTTCATTAAGGAGCTTCTTTCAGATATTGGGAGAGCTGTTTTGGTGGTAGCAGTCTCTCCTACGTGCTGGTCTGTTTGCTGAGTGTTTTTGGTTCATTTAGGTAACTTGAACTTAACGTTGGTAAAGCTACTGTTAGCATTTTCGCTAACAGCGTCTTGCGTTTGGATAAGCGGTTACGTTTTGGTTTAGAGTTCATCTTCTTTGTGGTGCAGATCTCCCTTTTATTACATTTAGAGTGTTGTGGGTTTTCGGTTTAGTTTAAAATATCACCTTGAGTTTGGTTTAACCACCCAGTTTAGAGTTTGGACCTTTGGAGATCCTTATTTTGGTCCAGAACCCAGTGATCTTTGCCCAGTGGGACATCCCTAGTTATTTGTACTTTTGTTTTAATTTCCCACAGGCAGAATTAGTTTTATTATTCCCAACCTGTGAATGGAAAGATTTAGGTTTTTTTTTTTTTTTTTGTAAATAAACCTGATCATCATTTTAACTTTTAAATCCCGTGTTATTGTCCCTTCCTTTTGCACATGAGCCAAACTCCCCAGGAAGGATCGTAACACCACTCGCCTCACGCACATAAGTGACCAAAACAAAGCAGCATGGAGACACTCCGTCTCCAACCACCTCTCAGGCAGCAGCCTGCACTCCCAAGTTCTATATGTCACCAGAACATAACCAACCACAACACAATAAAAGCTGTGTTATACAAAATAGAAGGTCTGTAGTGTTTATTCTCTTACAGTAACAATTTATCAATTTTTTGGAGGAATTTATTTGAGATTTTTTGGTTTTTATTAATTGTGCAATAGAAAAATAATCGCTAGATTAATCATCTAAATAGTCATTAGAATAGTCGACTATTCGATAAAATAATCGTCAGAATAATCGTTTTAAAAATAATTGTTTACCCCCAGCCCTAGTGCCATATTCTCACCTCTTTCACTGTTGCATCATCAAAGAAGACCCATTTGGAGGATTTGGTGTGGAAGGCAAAGGCACAGTAGTGTTGGCTGGTGTAGCAGATCATCCCCACAAGCAGAAGCTCAGTCTTCTTGGCGCGCTCGTCCGTCACCCTATAGAACAGCTGCATCCACAAACAGGTAAAAAGGAAAGTTGGATCTCAACAGGATGGCATTTTTAATTCATTAAAACTGGCCAATGGATGTATAGCACAAAACCCAATAGGTGAGAGGTAGAGTCTGTGAGCATTTTGGATAAAATCTGATTAAACTAAATAGTTCACACTGTAGCTTAGCAACAACGAGGCTGAGAAAATCAACAGATTCCACATATAAACTTTTCAGATGATCACCAGAAAAGAAACAAATACATTTTCTCTCTGGTGAACATGATCCAAACATCACAAGGGAATGGACTCACTATTCTCTCTAACTCAGTCCCATGAAGAATGACACCATTTCTGCTTTTGAAGGTCAAATTTATGATTCTTGTGGCACTTCTACCTGCTAATACCACTCATTTACAAGACCTTATAATTTATTTATACATTTTGAATTTTTCAAAAAGGAGAAAGCAACTAAACTGCATTAATACAGGTGCTAGTCATATAATTGGAATACCGTGACAAAGATTATTTATTTCAGTAATTTCATTCAAAAAGTAAGGTTTTTATATTAGATTAATTCATTACACACAGACTGATATATTTCAAATGTTTATTTCTTCAAATCTGATGATCATAACTGACAGCTAATGAAAATCGTGAATTCAGTATCTCAGAATATCAATTAAGACCAATGTAAAAAAGGGCAAGACACAAAAGGAAGTGTTTTCTTTACAAGAGAGAGCCTCAGAAGGATTTTCATTAGTTTTCAGTTATAAACATCAACATAAATCTAATATACAAATTTGACTTTTTTGAATGGAATTAATGAAATAAATCAACTTTGTTATGATATTCTAATTTTCTGTCTAGCACCTGTAGATATACACCTCAGCACAACAAGCTGTCCTATCTACACACATGCTTCCTTAGGAGTGGGATTGGGAGGGGGGGGGGGGGGGGGGGATTCTCTTCGACTTTAATGCCCAATAAAGTCCTATGCAATGCTCCCAAATGAATAAAGGCTTTTCTTTGTGTCAGACTGATGCAAGTGTGGGTTCTGATGGCATGCTTTGGAAACGCTCTAGAGGGAGCTGTCAAGTACACAGTTAGGATCGTTACATAACACGTGGCTCGCGTCCTGATCTGAACTACACTGATTGACTTTTCTTTGTTGCTTGTAAAATTCACCAACACAGCAAACTGATGTGAACAGGCTGCTGGTGGATACATATTTAATGAAACGCGCCACATTACAGCTTCTGTTTCAGGAGAATTGTGCGGGATGATTAATTGTTTTAGGAGATGCTAAATAAACCAGCCAACATTTTTTTCCCTTTCTCAATAAACTCTGTTCACTTCAGAGGATTCACACACACACACACACACACACACACACACACACACACACACACACACACACACACACACACACACACACACACACACACACACAAAGACGAAGGGAGGGGTTTACTGCTGAGCCGACCGAGGCCAGCCGGGGCTTTTTGATCACTGGCATGGGTCGGCGGGGCATTGGGCGTTAACTGCTTATGCAACAGCACCGACTTACAGAGAGAAATAAATCCCCTTTTTATTTCCCACATATGTCCGACTGCACCAAAATAACCCAGAGGAGGGGACAGTAGCTTTAAGAAGCAGTTGTATAAAGTCCACTAAATGAATACACTGACGATTTTAATCAAGCCTTATGCTCTGAGCCTTTTTTCTTTTTTAATTTAGCTGGAGGCCAAATTAAATGTAAGCGATCAGGTCGGCGTGGGCTTACCGCGGAGAGGCTGAGATGAGGCCCCAGAGAGCGGATCACATCCTCAGTGTGATCCGACTGATCCGAGTCCCAAACAAAGCCGATGGTAACGATTTCTGGGCAGTTCATGAGGACTTGTCTGATCCTAATCTTCTGACCGCAGTTGCTCTGAAAGATAAAAGGCATAAACATGAAACGAGAGCATGAGTGATCGCATTAATCGAACTTCAGCTGAGCGCTGAACAAGCTGGGTATTTTGCAAATAAGTAAAGAACAAAAGAAACACCAAAGAAACCTGCTTACTGGACAGTTTCGAAGGTCTCCGATTGTACTTGCCACTTGTAACACTTCTCCAAAGGAGTCTTCCCGCCGCTGATTTGTCTGTTCACTGAAAAGATGGAGGGGTGATTACTGATTAGCACCAGTTGGCCACAAAGTCTGAGCTCTGACCTTGTGATAACAAAAAAGGAACACTGAAAGAGATATGTACGTAGGATGAGAGTAACAACGGTTAGCTCCTCACCAAAGGGCAGTGATGGAGATGTAATGTACCAGTTCTGTAAATGGCAGCGGGTCAGAGGAAGCCCCACAGCTACGGCACACAGACTGTAAAGGAGAGTGAATAAAATAGTGATTTATCTTAATCTTCGACCTGCAGCGAGCTTCGTCAGCCCTTGATAATATTTCCTAAACTGGGTGTTCCGAACTTGAAGCGGAACAAAATCTGAGAACTTTGCCCCATAAAGGCTTTATCTGTTTGATTCACAGATTGTCCCGTTTCAGGACAGGAACGTGGTCGGTGCCACCAGGCAGGGAGGTTTACGTGTGGCTGGAATTTCTGTTTTCACTGGTCTGAATGACCCAGACCTTTTTGTAATCATTTGGAGTTGCTAATCCTGATAATGTTTAGAGATAATGTTTATTTTTTAAATGTTTTCATTTCTTAAGTATATAGCTCAGACCATTTTATGTGTGTTTCTGTGGAAAGGTTATAACAGGTATCATCTTCGCCTTTGCAGGTGGCTCTCAGAACTACCTCAGCTCAGTGAAACAAAGATTAGTCCTATTGAGACCTAGGGGCTAACGCCTAGTGTAAGAAGAGCTAAAGTGAATTATTTTCATTCTAAAACAATTCGAATCTCAAAAATGGTATTTAGTTAATCTATAGATAGAAAAAAATGTTGTTTTATTTTAAATAAGAGTTCTATGAGCCCATGGAACTTTGTCAGGGGTCACAAGGGCTCAGGAAAATCTTCTGAAAGTTCAGACCAAAAAAATTATACCAGAACATACAGATGTATTTATAAGGTGCATTTACAAACAGCATGTGAGCTGACCAAAGCGCTACACAGACAACAACACTTATATAAAAACCCAACAAAACAGATAAAAACTGTCAACATAGGCTACTAAAATAACAATTAAAAACATTTAAAAAAATGAAAAGTTTAAAAATACACATAAAAAGGAAGTCATGGTCCAAAAGCCAAGTCATAAAAGTGAGTCTTCAGTCGTGCCTTGGAGACTGCCGTGGATGATGTTTAGCCTAAAGCCTCGTTCATGCTTCTCCGTCAGCTCCGCAAGGGACAGACACGCACGGATTGACGGAAGCGTTTTGCTCTCGTACTTCTCCGTCTCCTGGGGAGTGTTGCAAAGCAATTGCCCGGCAGGACAACAGAGGGCGTAGCGCTGTTCTGTGGTATCCTGTCATGTATCGGTCCAAGATAGTGTGTTTATATTGTGTTTTTTGTATATAAGAGACTTTTTAACACGGACGTATTTGTCTCTCATCCTCCTCCACCTCTTCATGCGCTCGCCACCTCTAAACCCACGTTTCCTGTCATTTCCGTCCACAAATAAAACGCTTGCTGTGCATCTTTTCACTCCTCCAGTCACGGGGGAATTAAACGTTCATGTTTTTAGAGTTTTTTCGCGAGGTATTCTTCAAGCTTCTCCGTGTCTGACGCTAGTTTTCCTCGGCTCTCTTTGCAATGGCAGCGCTGTGGACAACAGCGGCGTCCTGACCAATCACAAGCTTGCGTTGTCCGTCTCAACTGACGGATGTTTAGAAAAGATAGCTCGACTCCGTCCGACCTTGCGGAGCTCTCCGGCAGGCCCGCAAGGTCGTTGCGTGTCTCCGCACTGACGCAGACGGAGAAGCATGAATCAGGCTTAACAGAGATGCATCCCAAAGGGCAGCATGCACAAAGGCCCGTGTGTTGTAGTTCATTTTGGGAATACATAGCATCAAGCGGTCAGCTGACCTAAGAGCTCGGAACAGCTCGTGTGGTGTGATGAGGTCGCACAGATAAGACGGTGCAATATTAACCCTTTGATGCATAATAGTCACTACAGTGGACAGGTACTCAAAATAGTTATTTACTTGTTTTTGCTATTAAGCACAGCTGTTGAAGACTTTATTGCATTTGAGCCCCTCCATTTTGACTTCAGTAAGCCAAACCAACATATTTCATGCTCAGAATGCACGCTGTCCACCAAGGTAGACATGTAATAAATTATTTGTAAATTATAAAATTTAACAAAAAATATTTGTTGAAATTTGTTTCATTCACACCTAAAGATGAATGAGAAAAATTGTTAAAAAAAATCATGGTTGAAGATTTCATAATTCAAGCATCAAAGGGTTAATGGGGACTACTTCAAAACACTAAAACAAAATCTGGATCCTTTAGGGATATTTTTAAATGATAAATAAGAGAATAGAGAACTGTATGAGGTACTGCTGCAGCAGCAATGTGGAATCTGACAAGAAACACCCTCTGTAATCCACAGGGGGTGACCCCCAACAAAACATGATGGATTGGACATCTATTATCTCAGGCACTGATTCATGTACCCATCTGTGTGTGGGTGTGTAGGACACTAAATCCTAACTCTGACTAAGAGTGTGTTCAAGCAGTCCAGAGGCAGTGCAAACCCAGACACCAAGCAGAAAAGGACACAATTCATCTCAAAACCTCCTGCTGAAACAGATGAATCGTTGCACGATGTTCTAAATAACTAGATCCTTCAGGGATGTTTTAAACCTTTGACTGACCTGCTCATAAAGTGCCATAGCAAACTTCTGATGAGTGATGCAGGACTGTGACGTACAGGCATCGGTCTCCTCAGACACAATATGTAAGTGGATCCTCTCCAGAATGTTTTCCTGTCAAAGAAAAAAGAGGAATATGTTTTATCTCTAACTCAACAGCAAGTATTTCAATGAGTTGAGCAGAATGGCCGCTGTCCTCCATGTACCTGTAAGAACTCTGAAGTTTATAATATTGCTCTCCAGTAAAACTCTACATTTTTTCAAAGCCCAACAATCCATCTTTTTTTTCTGCCTATCGAGATCGTTTTTCCCATGTCAATAAATTTGATAATGAACAGAAATAAAAATGTGTGTGTAGGTTGGAGACGTTATAAGTAATACGTAATAAGAGCATGAAGGTTAAATAGTGTTAAAAAGACACAAACAAACATTCACTTCTACGCATTTCTTGGAATAAAACGAGCTAAAAACAGGGTGCAGACATTTGAGGGCTGGGTCTTTAGTTAAATTAACAGTTGTGTGCACTTGAGCATGTGGTCACAAACTGTGTATGAAGAGAATGGTGATTTAGCAGCAGGATTATTTGCGTAATTCACAAAAATACTGAATTCTATGGCCACTAAATAATCCAACATCAAAGCTAGCAGATGCAAAAGTGAAGGGAACCAACCAGTGTTTACTGAACTGAGCGTAGACATTTGCAACACAGTCAATTATGATTTTGCACAAGGAATGAAGGAACATTCACTTGGCTATTTCTAATTACTGGAAGTGTAGCTTGCAATGGATTACTCTGCCTCCCACACAGAAAACTACAGCAAACCATCATCCAATCTGAAAAATTTCCCAGAGGGCTCAGTGTTAATAAGATACAAATAGGAAATTGACAAATGAATAAATCTTACTTGTTGACTTTGCTAAATTTGTCATTCAGGACCATTTTCGGTTTTGTAAAGAAAATCTTTAACAAGCACAGCTTCATTAGGATGTTTTTTTTAATCTAAAATGAGATGAGCTTTCTAGAAGGAAAGAACAAAAAGGATGGCAAGATGGATATCTGCTGATTTGTACCATCAGCAAGCTGTGAGCAAAATGTTCAGAGATGTTCAGTTTGGTTCATTCACTGCTGTATTGTAGCTTGCAATAAAATAGTGATTGGTATGCTTTTACTTCTAATATTTTTCCAAATGTCCTATCAGAATGTGCTTCATTTAAAAAATATAAGACATTTATCACCAAATGAAAGCTAGGTATCAAAGTGTGACCAGTTCAATACAAGTTAACTTTGCTTCAACAATTATATATTTGCACAACAGTTTTCTGTTTTATAAACCATTAATGTAGTAGTTATAGCACGTGTTGCTCTTTATTTCAAGGGACAATGAACCAAAGTCTGGGAGTACCCACTGTGTTAGGCCAGTGGTTTGCAAAGTCTGGGTTGGGACCCTACCAACAAAACGCTATATTGAGAAGTCTTTATTAAAATCTACAGAAAACAAGTTACCTTATCGTAGTGGAGGAGTTTGAGTGCCCTAATGATCCTAGGAGCTATGTTGTCTGGGGCACTTAGTGCCCCTGGTAGGGTCTCCCATGACAAATTGGTCTCAGGTGAAGGGTGAGACAAAGAACGGTTCGAAGGATCTTTCATGGCGGTTAAAACGAAGAGTCGGAGTACCCGGCCCGGAGGGTTACCGGGGTCCCACCCTGGAGCCAGGCCTGGGGTTGGGGCCCGTGAGCGAGCGCCTGGTGGCCGGGCTTTCACCCATGGGGCCCGGCCGGGCCCAGCCCGAACCGGATACATGGGCTCGTCCAACTGTGGACCCACCACCCGCAGGAGGAACATGAAGGGTCCGGTGCAATGCGAATCGGGTGGCAGACCAAGGCGGGAGCCTTGGCGGTCCAATCCCCGGACAAGAAAACTAGTTTTTGGGACATGGAACGTCACCTCGCTGGCGGGGAAGGAGCCGGAGCTTGTGGCAGAGGTTGAGCGGTACCGGCTAGATATAGTCGGACTCACCTCGACACATTGCATTGGCTCTGGAACCCGAGACCTGGAGAGGGGTTGGACACTCTACTTTGCTGGAGTTGCTCCGGGTGAGAGGCGGAGGGCTGGGGTTGGCTTTTTGTTAGCCCCGAGACTCTCTGCCTGTGTGTTGGGGTTTACCCCGGGGGACAAGAGGGTAGCTTCCTTGCGCCTTCGGGTCGGGGAACGGGTCCTGACTGTTGTTTGTGCTTATGGGCCAAATATCAGTTCAGAGTACCCACCCTTTTTGGAGTCCCTGGGACGAGTGCTAGATAGTGCTCCATCAGGGGACTCCATTGTCCTGCTGGGGGACTTCAATGCTCACGTGGGCAATGACAGCTTGACCTGGAGGGGTGTGATTGGGAGGAACGGCCCACCTAATCTGAACTCGAGCGGTGTTTTGTTATTGGACTTCTGTGCAACCCGCAGTTTGGCCATAACGAACACCATGTTCGAGCATAAGGATGCCCACCGGTACACTTGGTACCAGGGCAGCCTAGGTCACAGGTCGATGATAGATTTTGTAGTCGTATCATCTGACCTGCGGCCGTATGTTTTGGACACCCGAGTGAAGAGAGGGGCGGAGCTGTCAACTGATCACCACCTGGTGGTGAGTTGGATCAGATGGCAAGGGAACATGTCGCGTAGACCTGGCAGACCCAAACGCATAGTGAGGGTCTGCTGGGAACGCCTGGCAGAAGAACCTGTCAAGACGGTCTTCAACTCCCACCTCCGGCAGAGCTTTGACCACGTCCCGAGAGCAGTGGGGGACATTGAGTCCGAGTGGGCCTTGTTCCACTCTGCGATTGTCGAGGCGGCTGTTGCTAGCTGTGGTCATAAGGTGGCCGGTGCCAGTCGTGGTGGCAACCCCCGTACCCGCTGGTGGAAACCAGAGGTTCGGGGAGCCGTCAGGCTGAAGAAGGAGGCCTACAGGGCGTGGCTGGTCTGTGGGTCTCCGGAGGCAGCAGACAGGTACCGGATAGCCAAGCGGGGTGCAGCAGTGGCAGTTGCCGAGGCAAAATCTCGGGCGTGGGAGGAGTTTGGGGAGGCCATGGAGAAAGACTATCGATCGGCTCCAAAGAGGTTCTGGCAAACTGTCCGGCGCCTCAGGAGAGGAAGGCAGCAACTCGCTCACACTGTTTACAGTGGGGATGGGGAGCTGCTGACGTCAACTGAGGCTATAGTCGGACGGTGGAAGGAATACTTTGAGGAGCTCCTCAATCCCACCAATGCGCATTCCGAGGAGGAACCAGAGCTGGGAGGCCTGGGGATGGACTGTCCGATCTCGGGGGCAAAAGTTGCTGAGGTAGTCAAACAACTACACAGCGGCGGAGCCCCGGGGGCGGATGAGGTTCGTCCTGGGTATCTCAAGGCTATGGATGTTGTAGGGCTGTCATGGTTGACACGTCTCTACAACATTGCGTGGTCATCGGGGGCAGTTCCTAGGGAGTGGCAGACCGGGGTGGTGGTCCCCATCTTTAAGAAGGGTGACCTGAGGGTGTGTTCCAACTATAGGGGGATCACACTCCTCAGCCTCCCTGGAAAGGTCTACGCCAAGGTACTGGAGAGGAGGGTCCGATCGATAGTTGAATCTCAGATAGAGGAGGAGCAATGTGGTTTTCGTCCTGGCCGTGGAACTGTGGACCAGCTCTATACCCTTGCAAGGGTGATGGAGGGGGCATGGGAGTTTGCCCAACCAATCCACATGTGCTTTGTGGATTTGGAGAAGGCTTATGACCGTGTCCCCAGGGGCACCCTGTGGGGGACGCTCCAGGAGTATGGGGTGGGTGGCTTTCTGTTAAGGGCCATTCAGTCCCTTTACCAGAGGAGCGTGAGTTTGGTCCGCATAGCCGGTAGTAAGTCGGACCTGTTCCCAGTGAGGGTTGGACTCCGCCAGGGCTGCCCTTTGTCACCGGTTCTGTTCATCACTTTTATGGACAGAATTTCTAGACGCAGCCGTGGTGTGGAGTGTGTCGAGTTTGGTGGCAGGAGAATCTCGTCTCTGCTTTTTGCGGATGATGTGGTCCTCCTAGCTTCATCCAGCTCTGACCTTCAGCTCTTGCTGGGTAGGTTCGCGGCCGAATGTGAAGCGGCTGGGATGAGGATCAGCACCTCCAAATCTGAGACCATGGTTCTCGACCGGAAAAGGGTGGCTTGCCACCTCCGGGTCGGGGGAGAGGTCCTACCTCAAGTGGAGGAGTTTAAGTATCTCGGGGTCTTGTTCACGAGTGAGGGTAGGAGGGATCGGGAGATCGACAGGCGGATTGGTTCGGCGTCTGCAGTGATGCGGACGCTGAGCCGATCTGTCGTGGGGAAGAGGGAGCTGAGCCAGAAAGCCAGGCTCTCGATTTACCGGTCGATCTACGTCCCAATCCTCACCTATGGTCATGAGCTTTGGGTAATGACCGAAAGAACGAGATCGCGGATACAAGCGGCCGAAATGAGTTTCCTCCGTAGGGTGGCCGGGCTCAGCCTTAGAGATAGGGTGAGGAGCTCGGACATTCGGGAGGGACTCGGAGTAGAACCGCTGCTCCTCCGGATCGAAAGGAGCCAGTTGAGGTGGTTTGGGCATCTGGTCAGGATGCCTCCTGGACGCCTCCCCGGGGAGGTGTTTCGGGCATGTCCTGCCGGCAGAAGGCCCCCGGGTCGACCCAGGACACGTTGGAGAGGTTACATCTCCAATCTGGTCCGGGAACGCCTTGGGGTCCTGCCGGAGGAGCTGGTGGACAAGGCCGGGGAGAGGACAGCCTGGAGCTCCCTAATTGGGATGCTGCCCCCGCGACCCGGACCCGGATAAGCGGAGGAAGATGAAGACGAAGAGACGAAGAAAACAAGTTAGAAATTAACCGTTGATAGAATACTTTCACTATAATTTATACAAATGACAAATAAGATAGATAATAGGGCTGCACAATACATTGCAAATGCATTGTCGTCGCGATATCAGAATGCACAATACATATATCGCAAAGAACAGAAAAAACTACAATAAATGGCCAGCTCAAATGTTTGCTACACATAATGCATTCTGTCAAACGGAAGCATTAAGTTTTTGGCTAATCAAATAGAGCTCTTCACCAATTTGGCCAATTGGGTGGGTTCTTATAGGAAGAAGTCATATCGTCATTGGAATATACTGCAATCGCGCATCGCAGGTGTTCCTATTATTGTGCAGCTCTAATAAATATGTATTAACATTAGGGATGCAAAATATAAAGACATCATTTAGGTGGTGTGGTTGATTTTACATAATGGTGAAAGTGTAGTGTATAAGTATAGGCTATAACACCGGTATGAATATCGGACATCCACCCAAATTTATAAATTGGCATGTTTTAGAAAATTGAAACCAAAAATATCCGTTTTCATTATCTAATTGTCTTTATACATGCCAGGTCTCCTCCCATAAAAAAGAAGGTAAACTAAATTATTTTAGGGAAGTAACATCACATATCTCCTATCAATCATAATTAAACTTTAAACATTATATTGGAAAATATGACAACTATTTCTATTTATGTTAGGCGAGCTGTGCCATCCATCCATCCATCCATTTTCATCTGTTTGTTTGGAGTTGGGTCACAAGGGCAGCTGTCTAAACAGAGAAGCCCAGACTTCCCCATCCCCAGCTACTTAGGCCTACTCCTCCAGGGGAATCCCAAGGCGTTCCCTGGCCAATTGAGCGGCATAGTCCCTCCAGCGTGTCCTCAGTCTTCCTTTAGGTCTCCACCCAGTTGGATGTACCCGGAAAACCTCACCAGGGAGGCGTCCAGGATGGATCCTAACTAGATGCTCGAGCCACCTCAACTGGCTCCTCCTGATGTGAAGGAGCAGCAAATCTACTCCAAGCTCCTCCTGGATGGCTGAGCTTCTCAAATTATCAGATCATGCATCTGAGGAAGACGAACAGCTACTGATCAGCACAGTCTTCAAGTCTGTTTGACATACCATCTATGCATGGTATGTAAATGTTGTTTTATTCAATTCAATTCACTTCAAAAATACTTTATTAATCCCAGAGGGAAATTGATTGCTGTAGTAGCTCAGAATAATAATAATAATCAAGTCATCAAAGAGTTATTGTATATTACAATGGCTGTTGGCAGGAAGGATCTCCAGTAGCGGTCAGTATTGCAGCAAAACTGAAGAAGCCTCTGACTGAAGACACTCTTCTGTTGCCGGACAGTCTTGTGAAGAAAATGCTCAGGGTTGTCCATAATTTTCTTGATTCTCTGGAGAATCCTTCTTTGCATTATCTCCTCCAGTGGTTCCACAGTCGTCCCCAGAACAGAACCAGCCATTTTTTATTAGGTTGTTGAGCCTTTTCAGGGCCCTGCTTCTGATGCTACTACCCCAACAGACGATGGCTGAAGAGATTACACTCTCAACAACAGACTTGTAGAAAATCTGCAGCATCTTGCTACAGACATTGAAGGACCTAAGCATCCTCAAGAAGTGCAGTCTGCTGTGTCCCTTCTTGTAAACGGCTTCGCTGTTCTTTCTCCAGTCCAGTCTGTTGTCCAGGTGAATTCCAAGGTATTTGTATTCCTTAACCACCTCCACTTATTCTCCCATGATGGAAACAGTGTTTGACTCCACCCTGTTTCTTCTGAAGTCTAAAATCATCTCCTTTGTTTTGTTCTCGTTCAAGGTCAGATGATTGTTTCCACACCATGCCACAAAGCGCTCCACCAGCTCTCTGTACTCAGTTTCCTGTCCATCTCTGATACACCCGACAACTGCAGAGTCATCTGAGTATTTCTGTAGATGACAGGTCTCTGATGTGCACTCTAATTTCCCTCTTTGAATTGAATTTGAGGTCTGAGGTGTACAGGGTGAAAAGGAATGGTGAGAGTACAGTCCCCTGTGGTGCTCCAATGTTACTGATCGCCTGGTTTGATGTGCAGTTCTTCAGCCTCAAAAACTGTGGTCTGTTTGTCAGGTAGTCTTTAATCCAGGTGATAGCTGAGGCCCCTACCTGTGTCTTCTGGAGTTTATGACAAAGTACATCAGGGTGAATTGTGTTGAATGCACTGGAGAAATCAAAGAACATGACCCTCACAGTGCTGCCTGCTTTGTCCAGATGACAGTGGGTTGGTTGAAGCAGATGGATGATGACATCTTCAACTCCAACTCCATGGCGATAAGCAAACTGTAGCTGGTCCTGATATGTCCTAGTTTGCTTATTCAGGTGGACCAACAGGAGTCTCTCCAGGACCTTCATGATGTGGGATGTCAGGGCAACCGGTCTGTAGTCGTCATTGACTGATGGGCGAGTTTTTTGGGAACTGGAACAAGGCAGGATGTCTTCCACAGGGCTGGAACTTTCTCCTGGGCCAGGCTGAGGTTGAAGAGGTGCTGCAGAATCCCACAGAGCTGCTCTGCACAGGCCTTCAGTACTCTGAGGCTGACACCATCTGGACCTGCAGCCTTGTTCCTGTTCAGTCTCTCCAGCTGCCTCTTCACCTGACTTCTAGAAACAGATAGGTGGAAGGGGGAGGTAAATGGGGCAGCAGAATCTCCTGACTTGGTTGAAGACAGATTTATAGAACCAGAAGAGTCCATGACTGTGTTAGAGGACAAAAGAGCTGGTGTGTGACAGGAAAATGTTGGATCAGAGGAGGATGGGATGTGTGATTGGCTGGGGACAGGTGAGGAGGATGCTGGGATTGTTCCTGAATTGAATCTATTGAAGAACTTGTTCAGTTCATTGGCTGTGTCCAGGCTGCCATCTGTGCAATCCTTCCTCTGCTTGGAGCCTGTGATCTTCTTCATACCTGGCCAGACATCTCTGATATTGCTCCTCTGTAGTTTGTTCTCCAGCTTCTTACTGTATGCCTCCTTGCTGTCTCTGATCTTGATCTTCAGTTGCTTCTGTATACTCCTCAATAATTCCCTGTCTCCCTCCTTGAAAGCTCTTTTTTCTCATTTAGCAGATTCTTCAGTTCCCTGGTGATCCAGGGTTTGTTATTAGCAAAGCATCTCACTGTTCTGGTGGGTATGATGTTGTCCACACAGAAGTTTATATAGTCAGTGACACATCCAGTCATGGCATTGATGTCCTCTTCATATCCTTGGCAAAGTCATCCAATCTGTGGTCTCAAAACAACCCTGCAGGGCTTCTTCAGTGTCTTGTGACCATTTTCTCACAGTTCTTCTTGTCACAGCTTGCCTCTGAACAAGTGGTTTGTATTCTGAGCAGATAAAAACAAGATTGTGATCTGATTGCCCTAGAGGAGGTCTTGTTTTGGACATGTATGCATTCTTTACATTTGCATAAAACAAATCCAATGTCTTGTTTTCTCTGGTGGAGCAGCTGACAAGCTGTTGAAATGTTGGAAGTGTAGCAGAGTGCGAGGCATGATTAAAATCACCAGATATAGCCAGACATGCATTAGGGGTGCTGGGCTTGTAGCTTAGCGACAACGGAACTGATGGCATCACATGCACTTTCAGCAATGGCTGATGGTGGAATATAAACGGTTGCCAAGACAACACTGGTGAACTCTCTTGGCAAATAATATGGGCGACAACTTACTGCCAAGAAATCAACATCTGGGCTGCAGAGACGACATTTCACTGAAACATGACCTGGATGGCACCATCTGTTGTTGACAAGCACTGCGACTCCACCTCCTTTTCTTTTCCCGCTCCTCTTCAGATCTCTGCCTGCTCATAAAGTCAGGAATCCTGGCAGAGAGACGCTGGAATCGGGGATATGGTCCTGCAGCCACGTCTCAGTCAAACACATAACACTGCACTGCCGATACTCTGTCTGAGTCCTTGAAAGGGCTTGGAGTTCATCCATCTTGTTGGCCAGTGATCTCACATTGCCCATTATGATCGATGGAAGAGATGGTTTGAATTTCCTCTTTCTCTGGCTCTGCTTTGCTCCCGCTCTGCACCTACGCTTCTTGCGTTTTTAGCTCATTTGGGATTTGTGGCTTCAGTTGCGGTATTATTTCAGCCTTTCCAATGTTAAGCAGCTGCTCCCGGTTGTAAACCAGCTTGTTGCCATGGTTACGCATCATAACAAATGCTCAAAAAGTGAAAAAACAGCAGTAAAACTCCTCTGAGCTTCACAGCACCAGAAACAGAAAAGTAAAATGTCCAAAAATACAGTTTTTCTTGAGGAACTAGAAGAAAAAATGTCCAAAAAAAGTCAAAACTTACATATAGTCAACAGAGCTACTCCATCACGCAGCCACCCAGAGCATTGCAGTTAACTCATTCACTTCCATTGATGACTAAAGTCATCATTTAAAATCCAACTGTTCACTGTCAATGACCTCTAAAGTCGGCATTTGCAATTTTTTACTGTGTGGTCATCGGAACGAGCCCCCGCACCGTGAGAACAAACAAGTCAGCTCTAAAGCCGATCGTCATCCGTCTACATAGCACGTCACGTGATCAGGATGCAGAAAATGCATGTATTAGGAGATCATTTTGGGCCGCTGCTGTAAAAAAAAGTGAGGCGTGAACCAGAAAAGTGTCTGCTGATCACAATTCAACAACGGATGATGAAAGAACGGGTAACGTTCGAAACGCATGGATTCTTCCTGATGCAAGAGGTGAGTCTCCGCTTTGTTTTGGTAGTTTTGGCATCGATATCATCCTAGCGCGCAAACTCTTAAAAAACAGTGAGAAACGCTGGCAGCGAAGGGAGGAAACGGCTGGCAGCGAATGAATTAAAAAATAAAAACTGATAGATATCTTCTGATATTACATTTTAATGCCATTATTAGCCAATACTATTGGAAATTTCATATACAATACATTACGATACTCTAATTGTGCAATTAGGCTGTATTGTCAGCTCAATTTTACTAACTAAACATATGCTTAAATCAGTCATCTGATTAACCGGCATAGGAGAGTACAAATATAGCAAAACAAAACTTGATTTGGTATAAAAATATAGGGTTTGCGAGTAGAAAAACGTGTTGTTTGGTTCTTAGTAAAATTTGTGGAAAATGAAATGTAAATTGATTCTCTGTAACAAGAATCTGAAACTATTCCTATTATTAAGACTAAATGAAACATTCTTATGCAATGGTTCAAACACAATTGTTATTCAAAGATGTCAGGCTGATACTTTACTATCACAGGGGACAGAAGCTCTTTTAAAGACCACACCAAACAGTTTTATGCAATGTATTACCCCAAATGCATGGCAGTATATAACACACACACACACACACACACACACACACACACACACACACACACACACACACACACACACGCACGCGTGCGCACAGATCCTTCTAAAGTCGCCACGGGAACTTACAAAGCACTCAGCAGCATCGTCCATGAAGCCCAGCTGGAAGCGGTGCTCGTCCTTAAAGGTCTCTGCCAAGGCATGACGCAAGTTGTCGGAAGGCAGAGCGCGCTCTCGACTCTGCTGGAACTGGGAAAAAAGACCCTGACGAAAAGAGCAAGAAGTGCCTGATTTAATGCCCGCATCTGTGTCCTGATATACGAGCTGATGAGCTGCAGCTGATAACACTTTACCTTTAATGCACAAAAAATACACGAATCTCCTTGGCAGAAATGACCAGGTAGGTGTCTCAAGCTGCGCCTGAAGATGTCCAGATGCCATAGTACCTTAGAAGGAGATAACAGGCACAAATTCATCTTTAATTTTTCAAATAAATCCAATGATAATGTATAAAAAAAGATTCTTATGTAAACAAGCATTGGGTTATTCTTTATTACTCATGCCGTTCAGGCACTAAAACCAAGTCTCCAAGGTCACAAGAATTATATTTTATTTCTCTCTCTCTGACATTAAGTGCAGCCAAAGGCACTGATCTTCTATGACCAGCTCATTGCTTGTCTCACCCTCTGAGTCACAGTCCTCTTTGAGACTGACCTAACTGTGACTGCTACAATGAATCATCTCAGCGCCAGTGCTCCACTGGTCAAAAGCAACCTTCAAGTACACTCATAACGCGCCTCGAAGATCGGACAGAATTAGACAGTGACAGAGCTGCAAAATTTCGACATAAATGAGGACAGCAGAATTGTATCAAGGCAAGTTACCTCACTAGGGTAATCTTGACTGTGAGAAAAAGATTAAACGTGTAAGAGGGCACTTGTTCTTCTTTGGATCAACATTACTTCCATCATTAACACTTCTGATCACACTGTATTTCCAGTACTTAGAAATATTTTGCTTGTGAAAACATTCCTAAGCACGCCTTTCAGCTTGTTGTTAAAGGATTTCTTCTTATAGCTTCCAGTTCTGTCAGATTCTTGGGCAGCCGCTGCACTTTGGGGTCAATCCAGACTATTATTGGTTAAGAACTCTGGGGACCATTGTGTAACTGTAGCTTGCATCACTTTGTGGATTGTAGGATTAATATTCAGCTGCAAAGACCTTTCTTTAGCCTCCTTTAGTTTATTTGTTTACAGATGGTGTGATATCTGCTGGTATTTACTTGAATCTACTGGCCGACATTAATATATTTTTGTGAAACTCAGCATCCTTCTAAACTGAACAGATCTGCTTATAATACACAAAAAGAATTGAGGACCTCTAATTTAGAGCCAGTTAAATACTGGTAATGTCCTTTTTTGCCATCAGAGAAAGGTTTTGATTTGTCCCAAGCCAATGAGCGGTTAGTGTTCAGCCTGCCAACAGGCATTTAATTGTCAAAGAGATCCCTCAACTTGAGAACAATGCTGACTAAAGCTGGGTGAATTAATCAATTATTGATGACAGACCTAGGCTCACCGATCAATTTTTTTAAAGAGGTATTTTTAGATGCTGATGGGACTTTACATACTTGCAGGTGAAATTTGCAGTTTTCTTTGTGTGGCAAGGTGGAGAAACGAGGGCCCGGGCGGGATTCGATCCCCAGACTCCCGGGTGAGTGTCATACGCTCTAACCAGTCAGCCAAAGGGACATCCCCTTGGCCAAGTAGCCAGGGCGCATGATCAATCGGGACATTGTGACAGGACACTCACACTGTCACATCTGCAATGTATTTTCTATGTACATAACCATATCAGACATCATCAGAAAGCTAGAATTTAAGCGGTTCTAATGACAAAGGCCAATCAAGGATACAACCATAACTTCTAAGCGGAGTAAATGCTTTTGTCAAATCACTCTGGAATTCAAAATAATGTCTAACTCACCGTTCAAAGCCTCATTATTGCCAGAACAGAGCCATCTCAAACAAAAACTGATTTTCTAAGTCAAAGAGGGTCCAATAAAAGTACTCAAAAAATGGTTAGTCCGCAGCAAACTTACATCCACAATCCAACATTACAGCTGAAAACCTTCAAAATTTCCTTCAGATGTGTTTCTTTTTCACCCTACCCTCAAATGGCGAGCTGATTAACCATTTCATCTATCTGTTGTGATGCAACATGCCAATTCAATAACAATTTGCAAACATTCAAAAGCGATTATAAATAAATGGCAAAAACAGCTGCACAGAAGATGGCAGAACATAAAACTCTGCGGGGGTGGTATACGTGCTGTCAAAGACTTCCTTTTAGCTTGGATGTAACTTGTTTTTTAAGATGATTGAAGCCACACAAGTTTTTCTCAAACTGTCCTTCACAGTCCCAAGTTAACTGTCTGGTGAGCTGTCCTTCAGCTCTAACAGCCAGAAGTTCCTGGATCTCTACATCGCTCAGGTTTGCCGTCTCAGCTGATTCTGTTTACAAAAGCGAAACTGACTGTCCGTGTTTACTTTCATTTTAAATATTCACGTATTTCAAGCTTAAGTATGTTGGGTATGTGTTCAGTCTTACATAAATAAGATAGTGTTGTAAAAGGTTTTAGGTAACTTGAAAAATGTGCGTTGAATTAATTTGAAAGTATAAATAAGCTATGATGTGAGGAAAAACCCTAGAGTAAAGAAATGCATTAAAAATAGTGGTAATCATAATAATCGTTTAATAATCGAACCGTTGAACCTTGAATCAAAATCGAATTATGAGGTACCTAAGATGGCACACCACTAATAACCTCCATTAGCATCCTTATATTAGCTTCAAACTTTTGATCAAGGTATTTCTGGATCCAACAGGTGAAGGGTTACTCTCTCTGCTGAGGCTAAATCTGTAACTATTAGCCTGTAGGTCAAAAGTGACAACCTCTAATTTCATATATGTAGTTCAAACCAATCACAGTGCAGTATTTTGCTGATTGACACAATAAATAACCAATGAAATTTGAAAAACAATGAAATCTTACATGAGGACCTGTGGTGGTCTACTTCCACCGACTAAACAAGAACTATTATAATTTGTGGGTTGCTCTGTGACAAGCCCACAAAAAGTCCAACATGCCCAAGGCCATTTGCCGCACTGATCAATATCGATTGGAAATTTTTTACACATCGCCAACCTTAATCCCAACAGTCACTTCATGCAGCATGCCTACCTGTACTGCACTGTTGAGGAAGCAGCTGTTCTGACCCGGTTCATTCAGCAGTCCTTTAGTAGGGGCCAGAGACATCATGCTTCCCGGCTGGAATGACTTTCCCAGGTTGTTCCCGGGCTTCCTGAAGAACTTGTACCATGCCATTGGTTATCGGAGTCTACCTCGAGACAGGTGGGAAAAGTAGAGTTCAAAGAACGGTTGGCGGAAAGGGCAGATCCCTTGGCCCCAACAGTCCGAGGCTAAGTTATTCCACAAGCAGCAGCAGCTGTTCTGCAACACATAGGCTTTTAGTCCAAACCAGCAGCTCACGGAGAAGCTCCTGCTACCTCCTCTACAATAGAAAAAAAAATCTTCTCAAGAATTAAAAAGGGGGAAAAATTACAGTCTGAGTTTTTGTTTAGGCAATCCTTTGATGATGAGTTGTCTTCTACTTTTATGATGCTCTTCCAGAATGCAGGAAAATGAATCAGTCATCTTGTAAAAACCTTGATCAAAGCGTTACAGCTGATAAGAGACACTCCTTAGCATGTGCTGATGCTCCTGTTCACTCTCAGCTGCAGTTAAATGTCCCATTCAGATGTTGATCCATACCATATCCAGAAAGGACATCAAACTCTGCAGGCCTGTGTCAGAAAAAGAGAAAAGTTAAGGATGAGAGGGATGTTTTCTCCCTTTTTACCATTCTAAATAAAGCAAAAACAAACTGAACTCTCAATGCTGTGCTTCCAGTTCATGTCAAACTGAACTTTTTAGACCAAGATTAAACATTAAGTTATACAGACATCCTTTGCTCTGGAGGTGTGTTGAAATAAACATCAGTCTGACTTAGCAAATCAACTAAATTAAAAGAAATTAAGAAACTAAGAAAATACGGGCACTAACATTTAACCATTTCTCCCTTCATTTTGAACAAATAAAATAATTAAAACAAAGGCATGTTTTATTATTAAAGATATGTTATGTATTTTGATGGTCTGTTGTAATGACTGAAATTTTTTTTTCATATAATTTATTTAAAAAATATATATATATATATACATATATATATAAATAATTTTAATAAAAATAAATCAATAAATAAAATAATTGGGTTGTCAATGTCCTACTCTTTTTTCTTTGCCAGTTCCATTTTATTTCATCTAAAAATAGCTTATTTGGACCCACCATCAGTTGAGTCAGTCTTTATTTTATAAAATTTCTAAGATTTTGGCCAGAAAAACTTTCATTCTGATAACTTAAAGACTTGTTTTATGAATTTCATGAACTTAAATCCACTGATCCTTTAGTGAATTTTGAAATAGCTCAAACTTGATAATATTTGTCAGCTATTCAGCAGATTTTTTTTTTAAAAGCCTGTTAAAAACTCCTCCTCTAGGTTCACTCGAAGGACGTTCAGTTACACTGAGCGTCCATATAAATAAAGTACTTCAGGTACAAACTGGACAATTTTTTGGACTCCCCTGAGTATGTTTGTTGAGGGCTTCCAGGGGAGCCCATCACCCTTTCGGGGGGGCCGGGCTCTGACTAGCTCCCCTGTAATTGAAACCCTGGCTACATTGCCTTGTCCTTGGGGAAGACACTTGACCCACTTTGCCTGCTGGTAGTGGTTACAAGGACCGGTGGTGTCGGTATTTGACCAGGTAAAATGATTGAGCACGTGTTCTCGTTTACAAACATGACCTGGCCATGTGCAGCCCTTGCACTCATAACCTTCGGTCACAGCGATAAAAAAAAAGTATTAAGCAACACATGAATAAAACTGATGACACCTAATTCAAAGGACAACATCAGGCTAAAAAGTTTTACTTCCATTCTGATGAAGATATTAAAATTGAAAACCCCTGTTTGAAATACAGTCAGACTTAATCTCTTTGGAGGGTTGAAAACCTCCAGTGCTCCTTCACTGATGTCCCCTTGCACTTGCTTAGGCAATCGATTACTCATTTTTAACAGATTAGTAACCAAATACAGTTTAAATAGTAAATTTGTCTTAAAATGAAATCAACTTTGAGAAAATTTACCACTACAATCAACAAGACCAGTAACCATGTCATCCTTAGGTACGACAGATATCGATAAGTCTAGAAAATCAACTAAATGTGAAAGAAAGGTCAAACAGGTTGTTTTGAGTTAGAAATTAAATCTGCTCTGCTCGTCAGAAACAAAGACTGTTTCCTGTTGAGATAGCTTCCAAAATAGGTTTCGGTCTCAACCTGTCGGACAACGCTGCCATGCTGGAATTTTACAAATTCAGAAAAAGGGTGATGATGATGCCACCACGAGAAGCTACCATCACCTAATGGCCCAACCTGATGTTTAGCATTCACCCTGTAGCTCTGCGGCAACAACATTCCTGAGCGATCACTTGAGCTCGAGTGTTGCTCAAGAGCTGTGGCTTTTGACTTCATTTCAGGGATGAGCAGTAGGAGGAAATCTGTACAAACAACCTGTACAGAACAAGAATGATGACACAAGTCATGAGCTGCTGGTACCGATGTTTGAACAGTCATCCGCTGTGAGTCAAAGAAATTACATGTGCTGTGAAATAATTTCTTTCACAAGTTGAGAACACCAATCTTCTACTTAAATAAACTTAAAACTCTTTTAATGTGTTTTTTTTTACCTGCAAGTGAAAATAAAGTCAAATATCTTTGTGATTCTGTTTTTTAACGACCTAAAGAGCAATGTCTGGACATGTTTTAACGTAGTGACGATGCTGACAGCAGCAAGGGTGAATGTGGCTCTGCCTTTTAGTATCTATAAATGTTATTACATTACAGTGGTCCTTCTGAAAAACTGCCAGCCTCAGTTAAATTATACCAGCCTCAGTTAAATTATACTATCTTTTTGTCACAGCAGAATCCACATGCATTAACTTAGGAGCCAGTGATGTTTCTATTAATTTAATGAATTGTGAAGGCTTCATTTTTGCTGAAATTACTATTTATTGACAGTAATTTCACATTTTAAAGAGAAAATTGTGAGACAGGAAGTGTTTGGCTTGTATGATCCAGTAATGTGTATTTTTACTGATGTGTGCTGCTGAAATTGTAATCCAGATGTGGTAAAATGCTGTTTAGGTTGGTATAATGACAGATGAAATGCTGTAAATGATTATAATAAAGTCTGCACAGGTGGCTCCTACACTGTAACCGTGTTTCTTATTTAGTGTCATTTCACTAAAAGGAAACTATTCCACACAAAAAGACACAATCAGATTTTACTACTAAATTTTTTTTCTTGAATTTCATGAACCTAGGTGGAGAAAATGACTCAGCTGGCTCATGACAGCCAAGACAGCTGTTAACAACCTTCTGTTTCCACTCGTGAAAGTGAATTACATCATCTACCAAATGACTGAATTTTCTTTTATCAGATTGATCCTCACACTTTTTACAATCTTAACGTAAGACCTGCTGACTTCATACTATACAATAAAAATGTGTTTGGTTTTTGCAGCTTTTGAAACAACTTGTGTTAATTCTGTATTTGCTAAATAATGCTAAGCAATTTATCAAAAAATACTATTACTTAAATTTTTTTTGCATGTTTTTAAGGGATGGTCTTCCACCCCTTTGGAAGGCCCACTATCATGCATCTTGTGAGTCAACACTAGAGAACATGGTGGAACAAATGCAATCACATTGGCATCCTATAACTCAGTGGTTCCCAACCTTTTTCCCAAGGGACCCCGTTTTTTACCAGTAAAATTTTTGACGACCCCCTCCCATTCTCTCTTCCAGTACAAACATTATTAAGAAATGATAAAATTGTTCAAGCACATTTTAATATGCTTCGATTTAATAGAGTAATAGTAGGCTCCAGTACAGAACAAAGTCATTAACAAAACCAAACAGAGCATAATGTGCTTGACAAACACTGATAAATCAATCATTCCTTTCAATAAACATTTGACACATAAAAAATACACTGAGCAAAATGTACTTAAATGTGTATATTACAGTTTATACTAGATTATTTACTGTAAAGGCTGGGATTAATCAACCAGTCCTATCTTTAATGGACTTTTGACACTTGAAAATAAGACAGTGAGCTGAGCAAAATGTTCTTAAAAGTGTGTTACTTTTTCTGTACTAATTATTTCCTGTCTTAATATCAGTAAACTTTTCACTCATGGATAAAAAATGTGAGCAAAATGTAGGCTATAAACAAGTAATAAATGAAGTTTTAACTCCTTAAAGTGGAGAGGTCCTGGCGACCCACTGAGAGGCTTTGGCACCCCCTTGTGGGGGTCGGGACCCCCAGGTTAGGAACCACTGCTATAACTTATTAAAAAACATGTTATTTTCGGTTATGACTGGCCTGCTCAACAATGCAGCATGCAGTGATATTTTTCATTTAGTTCCATTTTTCTTAAAGTTACAACGGCAAAACTGGTGAACAAGCTAGCTTAAAACATGTTTTTCCTCTTTGCCTCTAAACAACGTTCTAACATTGTGTAGCTTGGAATAGATTGGAGATTTTTAAAAATGAAGAAAAATAAATTAATGAAGTGGTTCTCTTGCATTTGTATAAAACCCTTCACCAACAACACTACTGGACCATTCGGTAGTCGGTCTCGCCAAACTGCTGCACTTCCCTGGGTCCCCCATTCATTACACACTCCCGAATTTAGCAACTGAACACCACCGGTGTGAGCGGTTCTCCGCTCAATAACAACAGAGAAGGAGAAACAGCCGGCTGCTACCACTTCAACTTCAGGACAAACTACCTAAGTCCCAAAAAGAAAAACACCATTTGAAGTCACGGAAAACAAGACGTTTGGACCTAGAAAACAGCAACTGGTGTTTTGCAATATCTCGTATCGTCCAGCTATGTGGGTTTCCAGTTCCAGAAGCTGCGTCTCAGGAAAGATATCCGAGGGGAGGGGTGAGTGTTCTATGACTGTTTGCATTCAACACCTAGCTTGTTCAGTAGATTTGCTATAACAGCTTTAATAGCAGCTCTGTGTGTCTAAGTTAGCAAGGTCTGAATCTCTTTGCTGTCTCTTCAAAATTTGAAATCTGGATCGTATTTCCAAACTCAAACTCTATGAATATTACTTGTTAATTTATTAAAATCAAGAGCAACGTCTTCCTGCGGTGTCCGTGAGGGCGCGCGGGGTTGGTTAGCATCCCTCCCATAGATACGTCACAAAACATGTGTTTATATGCATATCTATGGTTCCTCCTACGTCCGTCACAGCAGTGGGTGGGGTTTGAGCGGGTGAGTCTGACAGACTTCCGGAGAGGTTTGTTAAGATGAACGGCTCTCTGCAGGGACTCGGCTCTCATCATTCACTTTGAAAACCCGTTCAAAAGATTTGAGTCATTCGTGAATGTCACATCACTGCAATCCTCATACTAAGCAAGCATTTAGTGACAGTGGAGAGGAAAACATCCTTTTAACAACTAGTAATAATAATGATAATAATAATAATAATAAACAGAAAAAGATATCTTGGTACCTTCCAGCATCATATAAAATCAGGAAAAAAAACTGAGACACAAATGAGGGAATCCCAAATGAACAATGATAATAATACACCACAATTACTTAAGAGAAAGCTAGTAAGCTATGTTAAGCTGTGGAAATGCTTTTAACTGCCATCTATGTAAAAGTGTCATTGGCAGAAATACATTTGCCTAATAATAAGTATAACTGTGATACATTAATTTATTCAACACTAACCCAACAATCATTTAGGTTTGCCAAAAGAAAAAAAACTTTATATGAAAGCCAAACAAATTAAATTAAAATAACAACCCACCTCTTATGAGCAGCTCAACAGGAAGCACATTGTTTCTTTGGAAACAATGGCATTTTCCGAACTGTAGACGAAGTCAAAATTTTTTGGGTTTTTTCCACCAGAGTTAAAAAGCTTAACATAGGACCACCCAGTCGGAGTTGGTTTAGCAGCAGCAGCTCTGACAAGCTTGAAGAATCTAAACGGAGACAGATTGGAAGTGCAAGCACAGCCAGCTGAACGCTGTGATTTATCTATCAGGGATCAAGTTGATGGATAGCCTCATCAAGAAAAAATTAATTGCTGCCAAGAGCTGTTGCTGATTCAATCTGTGGTCAAAAAGAGTCACACCTATTTGATGTCTTTATAAGGTGGGAACAAAAACACACCATGTGAGCCTGGCATTAAGTGGGGAAGTTCTTAATATGCAAGGGCACTTTAACTCAAACAGCTTGGCTTTATTAGTTTTAATTTTCCTCAAATGAACGTTTAAAATAGTTACAGCTGATATTAGGCTAAACAAAGTCACCAAGCTGTTATTCGTAAATGAAAATGCATTACTCGACACAAAGTCTTTGCAAAACCTTTTTTTCTCCAACGCACTGAAATTTCCGACTCATTGTTGATGGCTTTCCTTTTAGGATGCCACTTCCACAAGCAATACGGTTTATAAGATCCGTGTTTGAGTATGTTAACTTGAAATGCCAGAAAAATATGATACCCTGAAATATTGCGATATTGTTCAGTGGGGCACAATCCAAACTCTGACCTCTAGGTGGCAGCAGTTTTTAAGGCCTTCACTGGCAGAACAGCGAGGTCTTGCAATAACACTAGATGTGTCTTTAAAGTATCTGTCCTGAGTTTTCCAAATTAATTCAGTCTTAAAACTGCAGATATCACCAGGCATATGCAGTGTATTGTATCATCTTCCCTGTGTTGTGACACACACCATATCACCATCCTCCCTGTGTTATGATACATATCGTGTTGTCTCCCTTGTAGGGCTGAAATGAATCTTCGAATGATTTGAATGGTTGTGTTCTTTAAATTTGTTGAGTCATTTATTCACTGATTCGAAGCTTTGTTAAATGTGTGTCCTACAGTCTGAACACATTTTCCTGGCACACACTGTGGTAATCTAGGTGCTGTGGAGGAAAATAGAGAACCCAGCAAAAACACAAAGCATTGTAAAAGGCAGAAATGGTCTGAAGTTTGGGATTAAGAGCGAAACTATGAGCAGATTGACTAATTCTCATGCTAGCATGTAGCACGCTCACGATTACAACACGGTGGTTGTGAATAACTAAAGTCTACAAGCGGTGTGGGGTAGAGCTGCTGCAGCTACCTGGAGTCTGGGTTGTTGCTATGAGTTTGCTTTGTACACCGCAGCAGGTATACGGCAAGTCGTTGTAGCATGTATTTCACAAACTCATACTTTAATACAATTTAAACTGAATTTTGTTGCCAACCGGTAAATAATACAATAAATGTGCCACCAGTAGAAATTAAATGTTATTTCATTTTCAGTAGCTCACTACTGAACAAGTTAATGAAATGGTTAAAATGATCTTGATCATGTGTGGATATATTTGGATGTTATTTTTGACTAGGATGTGATATTACTACAAACCTAAAATGTTACTGAAATGTAAGTCACATTTTGTTCCATAAAACATTTATTAAATATAAATATCGGCTGGGAAAGAGGGAACTAGACAACACCAATGTTATACATATTAGAGGCTTTTATAACTTTGTGGTTTTATTTTCATATTTTTAGCAACAGACCACAGTCTTGTTTCACCTGAAACGCCCTCACATAAAAGGTTTGATTGCTAAAATATTCCATATCTGCAACCCTATTCCCTTGTATTGCGATGCATATTGTGTTGTCTCCTCTGTATTGTGATATATATCGTATCATCCTCCCAGCCCTGTGATATGTATCGTATCACAGGGCTGGGCGATATGGCCTCAAATTAGTATCACGATATATTGAGTACTTCGATTACGATGAATAGTATTTTACACATTCTAGGGCAAAGACTGGCACTCTATTGGGTCATTCCCGTCTGTACCGGGTCGGCCCCAGCCTGGCCCGGTTGATTCCACACATCCTTGCCTTAAGCCCATGTGGGCTGATTCTACCCACCAATCAGAGGCTTGCTCTAATGGAAGGTGTGAATTTGCTGTCAGCAGTGGGTGTGTTGGCCCTGGTCGGCCTGAAGCAGACCCCCTCGAGAAGAGGGCTGAGAATGAGCCTTGGTTGGCCCGGAAAAATACCAGGCCACCCAGATATGTAAACAACCTACGCTACCCAGCCCGGGCTGACCCGGTACAGATGGGAATGGCCCATATATGATAGGTGTTACTGTTGGCACTATTGAGATATTTTTTTCATTAAACATGTTATTTTCGTAAGACATTCCTTCAGCCTGGAAATAAGAGGATTGTATTTAATGAAATCCCGCCTCCCCTGTATGAATTCCACAACAGTACACAGCTGCAGAACAGGAGACCATTCATGCCATCACATCCCACGCAGCAATAGCTGACTGTGCTTGTAATTTTTTATGTCCATCATACGCTACTAGTGTGTTTGGCCCTCATTTTGCCAATTGTATATGCTCTGACTTTTTAAAACACTGCAAAACACCCATCAAAATGAAAGAATGCTTGCAAAGCTTTATATTATTTAAAACAAATACTTTGTAGAGAGAAAAATAGCTTTATTTAATCTGCAGCAAATTCTGCAGATTTATACTGACTGATCATTCACCGACTTAAAACTCAAAATTACTGGTTGAGTTTGAAAAGAAAAAGGAGATTGTGGTAACAAAATGCAAGCACAAAATTTGCATTTTACTACCACTTTGAAATTTTGTTTTTAGCAGCTTTACCTCCTAGTTTACAGAATTTCTACGTGTCACACCTCCCCTGTTTTATTCAAACCCTTACAACTTGTAGCACAGCCTCCACCTTTCAGACGAAGTTGTGGAAACTTCTAAGAAGTGTTAAAAATGCAAAGAATTAAGTCATATTTTTTTCCTCAGCTTTACTCCCCTCAGTATTTTAGACTTAAAGCTTTTCACATTTTTATGTTTATTCAGTGCGGAATAGTAAACAAAGCCCGACCCTCTAAAGATTTGATTGCAGCCCCAAGGCAACAATACAGAGATCATTTCCTTTGTGGGCTTCCTGTAGAAAGGCTTGGCACTCTCAGACACACGGTCAGTGCGATCAGCCCTGTGAAACTGAACGGGTCAACCACACCACGCTGGGTCACCCTTTTATTTTATGTGCAGCAGAGGAAAAGGGAAAACAAAAGCTCAGTTCCAGGATCCCACTCTGAAGAAAGTCTAAACTAAAATAAAACATCCTGCTGTCTGCTTCCTCAGAGACAACTTGTGTGACATCTCTCCAAGAATTGTATGATGATGATGATTAACAATTCTTATGAGCCTTGATAAAATAGACACACATACACAAAATACACATTAATTACTCAGATTTTAGCACTTCAATCCATTATTTGCCACATAATTAATTATTCACCAATCTGATGGTGTTTTGAAGAAGAAAATCTACAGAGACCCTACATCAAAGTTTAGGTTTAAACAACTGATGGCAAAAGTGGGGGGTATAACAGAAGATCACTGTAAATTACCAAGCTAATTGTTAAAATGGACACTGATTTCTTTAGACTTTGCTTTTTTAAATATTTAACTCTTTCAAATTGTGAAATGTGTACATTTTACACACAATTACTCAATGAGTTGAGAAACTTACTACATTTGCAATGTGGCTTGTCAAAATAAGTGTCAATTAATGCCCTGAGACCATTTTTTCTACTATGATCTGTGTTAACCAGTTTTCTAGTTTCTTAATTTTTGATTAAAATGTGAATAATTACTTGTGTTTAAAAATAATAAACGGCAATGAGAATTTCTACCAACTGGCCTATTTTTTGGCTAAAGGAGCTCAAATGCAAAGCACATGACTTGGAAACAAAACTAAACCATATGGAAAAAAATATTTGAGTGTTTTGGGTCATAACTGAGAAAAAAAAGAGAAAAAAATCAAGTAGCCCTATTTTTTATGTTTGTCAGAAAACACCAGTGTGTTTTGCCATTGTTCTGCCATCTCTTCACTCGCTTTAATCTTTCAAAACACAAGACACATTTTGTTTAGTCTACAGAAGACGCACATGCATGCTTCATTTCAGAACGGCTGAGCAAACAAAGTCAGTTTGCATCTCTGAATGTGACAAAAGTTGTAAAAAGTGTCACTTTATGTAGATTTTTGTGTTTAAGAGCCTATTTTGAACTTCAAATACAAATTTGCTTAACTATACAGCCCCACAACAAACTGGCTGCTCTAGGTTGAACTTCTGGACTGTCATGTATTGAAAAAGCAGTAAACTTCAAATAAAAACATCAACAGAAATCCTGAAAAGCTACCAATCAGGAACACTTTACACAATTATTTAAATCTAACTACTTGAAACAACAACATATACTTGTAGGCAGTACTTTAAACCTATTAATATCTAACAACGTCTGTATCACCTCATTTTTACAGCCAAACACCGGAGCCAGCTTAGGGAAACAGTACCAGGTAAACGTGCTCTCGTTCTTGGTACGGTTGCTCAACATGCTTCAAAACAAAGAGGTGAGTTGAGACTCAGAACTGGTTCTTCAGCATGCAGCTGTGTATTTCAGTGTTAGATTCAATGGGAATGATCCAAAAACATCATCACCAAAGATGAGAGCGCAGGGTGTAAATTCAGAGCTGCTGTATGAATACTGAGAGGACTAAAAAACCATCAAACACACGTAAACCAAGACT